>NC_089736.1:18089065-18389065 GCF_035083965.1 Branchiostoma lanceolatum
TAACTTAAAGCATTCCCTTTTTACTGCCAAATTTCCATAATAATTAGACCTTTATCTGCAATATAAGTTTCTAACTACAAATTTCAACTTGTAGGTAGGCATTTTGTAAAGTGCCTCTATTTTAGTACATCCACACAGTAATATGATCAATGAAGACTATATTTATCTCCCCAGACACACATCTAGAACCAAATTTAGAGACTGCCTAGGGACAGTTCTGAGAAAAATTCCTGCATGACAGCCTCCCCACCCATGTAATTCCTACCATAAATTGTATAACAAATGTAGAAATATCTCACAACTACATGCTAACACATAGAGTGGTACAGATGTTCTCTCAATTAAACATCATTATCGTATTACACATACCGCAGGTCAACTGCTTACTTACTAGCTACAATCCAGTCAGTGCCTTTCACACACATGCATACTACAAGTTACAACCGTATACATTACGTACATGTGTATGATACTATGAAGATACTATATAGAGTTTGCCTTGTAGTTGTACCACGTGCAACTTCCCTAGTCACCAACATCAAGTTGATTTAACTGTTACGACAACATGTCCAGTAGAGCTGTACAATTCTACCTGGCTGAGTAACTCTTAATAAAATTAAACCATACTTATGATTTCTTTTTCCATTGACCTCTTTAATTCTCTTTTAAAGTTTCTTACATATTATTCAAAACAATATCATATAATGAACCTCACCAATCTAATAAGACAGTCAATAGCAACAAAAGATGTTCCTTATGAAATAGAGCAAAGGTACATGTATGCAGAAACAGTTGGTAAAGGCCTGGTGTAACTCTGACACATATACTGTGTGATATAGACTTCCATTTTAAATCTAATTTGTAAGCTGATAATATTCATGAAGAATTTATAGAATACAATAAATAATAGAACATATTTCTCGCAAAAGTCCTTTTCCACTGATACACTGTTAGTAGTTTGTCCACAATTCTGCTGGATCAACTTCCAATATGGACAAAGACGCTGTCTGTGAGACAAGACAGGGATTATTAACCACCATATTGGAAAATACCATGACCTGCTCTTGCAGCTGTTCAACTGGAGTCAAGAATGTTCCCTACATGATTGTATATGGTGTTTATGGAGACATGATACTGTCACATGACATAAGATCAACATGACATTCTGAAAACACCCAAGCCAGAAAAACACTGAAGCTGTAGGGACAAACTCTAACTTTATGTATCTATCTATTATTCAGACAAACAAGCCTTCACTAAAAAAACTCAGAATAAGAATGTGCAATTTGAATGTGTTAAGAATAATAAGATGATAAATAACGTTGTAATATGATACAACTACAACATTGAAAAAAGTTATCAAGTACATCAAGGACATTATATAGGAAGGACTGAGCACGGAGTCAGTCCCCCGCTGCGCGCTATTGTACAGACCCGCCAAACCCCGCGGCGATCTATTGTTTCCGCCCTCCGGCGGCGCTCCTTTGTTCTCCCCCGTTCAATTCATGTCTTCCCGCCAAAACCCTGCAAATGAGCCCGATCATGACGTCACGCGCTCCGATGCTGGCCGAACACGGCCCGAACCTACCCGAACTACGGGCAAGATGCCTGTAGTTTCCGCGGATTTCCTTATTTGGGAAGCAAACGTGACGTGTGCAAACGGCAGCAGCTTCTGGGGAAGACGCTGACGGCCATTTTGATATGTGTTCGGGCGATGTAGAGTAAAGATTGGTGAGTTTACAGGCTTTTTCGTGGAAATCTCATAAAGTTTTTGTCTGTAAAACATGTGAGAACATTCAAAGATTTATGCTGCTAAAACATAGTTACATCATTATTTGTGTATAAGTAAACACTTTTTTAGAAAACTTCGAACGCTTTTGTTTACATTATTGTACAGTTTACTACAGATCGCTAGCGATTTTTTTGTGATCCTTGAGCAAGAACATTCCTCAATTTTTTACAAATTCCGTAGATGGCCTTGCACGGTGAGCCAACAAAGTGGACATGTCCGTATTTCGGGGGTCGTTTGCAAAGCCAAGCCGTTTGTTATGCCAGCACTTGCACGGGGAACATGTCCTGACATCCGTATCTTTGTTAATATAACATGCAGGTTCCCAATCTTATCGACTACCGATCTTTGTGTTTTTTTGCAGATTGCAAACTTCCGTGGAAGGGGCATGACCACCAGAGCGACGTCCCACGATACAGCGCTGCCGAAAATACAACGTAGAATATAAATAAAGATTTACGCATCAAATTGTTTGTTGGAACCAACCTCCAAATGTAACACTACCTGTAAATATTGAATAAATACATGGATTTCTTGAATTCATAAATATCTAGTGTGGTGTGATAGTTTCTTCTTCAATTTTCTAGTCGGTATTCTAGCTTGACGCAAGTGTTTTTGCCTGACGGTAGCGATGAATAAAGATCCCCCCTCCCCACAGTTCGGTTACGCCAGACTATTGTTGCAGCAAATTATAAACGGATATTGGAGGTACGATTTTTAAAAATATGTAACTCAGAAATACAGATCGTTTAGACAACTAACTTATGAATACACTACACAGGGACATTATCATTATGTTGTGATGCTTGATCTTGTGCTTGGTGAAGAAGGCTCTCTTATAAACTTGTTTAAATCACACAACATGCAAGTGAAAGTGGTAGCTTTGTCGAAATTTTTGTGTGGTTTTTGGGACTTCCAGCTTCCCCGTTTTTTGACGATCGTCTCGAAAATCACTCAAAAACAAAGTCACCTTCGCCTGGTCCGGCCATTCTGAATTTGTGGGCCGCTTGGAATACATGCAAATCTGGGGGTGATTCGTATGTAGGTGTTAATTATTTTTACAACCATGAACCGAAGGTTCTTGAATAGGGACTGATTGTGTGCTCAGTCCTTCCTATATAATGTCCTTGAGTACATGTACCATCATGATCAAAGGAATGTCAGAATCATTCTTTTTCCACAAGTTGATACACATGAAAGTGACCATCGTTCTCGTTAAATGGCTTAGTAAGTACAGAAGTTAGTGGCCGTTGTAAGATAGAGTAAAGCTGTTCTCCATCAGCAAGCATGACCTCTATGGGAGAAGCTAAATATGGAAACGGGTGCTTCAAAATGGTCTGAACTAATCACAGGGCAACGCAAACAGATAAAAACTCAAAGGTCCATACCTGATTCTTTGTTTTTGCCCTCCTGCAAACCCAAGACATCTGCCCACCAAGGGGAGATAGCATTCTGAATGTTGTTAAGCATATTCCCGTCAACTTGCACCCCTCCCAGTGAAGCAGTTCACCATGCAATAGCACATTGCCGATAAGTATGGTCAGGCCCTATGAATAACTATCAACAGTGCATCAAATATCACCCTGGCTGTCAAATATAGACAACTGCCTCGGCAATCCCACAGCTGAGTGCGTCATCAGGAATTCAATGAGTGGACTGCCTCCTATTCAAGTTCTATGGCTGGTAATACTGCACAGTCTTACAGAAGTGTAGCACCAATCATGTATCATATCTACTGTACTTACATCCTGTATATTAGATCTCCAAACTCATTTTTTTTCAATCAAAGTATTTCCACTCAGAAGAACTTACCCTCAACCATTAGTTTGTTACAGCTGCTATAGATTTCATATCAGACAATAATCAGCTGTCTTCAATTATCCAATTTGTAAATTGATTATGCTGATTAGTTTATTTCTCTTCTTTTGGCATCTCTTAGTTTGGAGACTGCATACATGTACCTCTGAGATATACCCGGTTGTGCCCTGCACAGTGCAACTGTATTGGTTATCGCAACTTATATCTAAACCCAGGCTGCGCAGTGCCCAACCTATATTTTGGGCAATTCAATTTTGCGGTATTACTTGGACGAAGTAAAAATATTCTGGACCAAGAAAGCTCACACAATTGCACACACACACACACTCTCTCATTCTGTTAAATTTTCAATAAAAACACAATCGACGCCCTGGACAAAACAAGTTAATAAAGTTACTTTAACTTTAAGATACTTTTTCACTCATTTCCATCCATAGTAGTCAACTTATTCTATTCTGCAAAAATCCGTCAGAAAGAGAGTGCGGCTCTCGGTCGAAAACGTAAATAAGGAGCCACCATGTTGGATTCATTAACTATCGCTAAATGTCTGAGAGCAATGACGCATAATCTGTAGTATCGGCAAATACCAGTAGCGGGCAATGTTTGAGTCGCTATTGTATTTCCATGGGAGAAGTGTTGCTGGCGCTGCACAATGACAAGGGCGTATTTAGACTAAGTGATTATTATACATTTGTATTCTTGATAATTCACCTGTCAATTCTATTCCGGGGGTACTTTTACTAGATTCTGAAAATATGCCCGGTCAGTACTTTTATGCGAGGATTAAGAATAGTGTACAGGTACAAGTCCTATATAACTTATAAGGCCACAGCATGTAAATTTTATGGATGACATCAGTGCACTCATTGATTTTCCCCTGATTTTGAAATAAAAAACAAGATTTATTTTACCCTTCGGCAATGGTCTACATACCGAAAATAGTACAATATGTCGCAAACTACTGTCAGTTCTATCGCAAAAACATTCTAAATGCCATAAAAATGCATTTTCACATGTAAGAATGGTAAAAAATCTGTAAAAATGTGTTGTACAATTATTGTGTATGCAAGCTGTAATAAGATTGCTCGTCGTCACCAACTTACAGGAAGACACAGTGCAACCCTCATACCAAACTTGTAATATAGTCTGTAATTGCTGTGCCATTATTATCAACGCGTAATCCAATGTGCAGTTCTTGAATGATGTGAACTACTAACAAATTCGATAACAGGGTCAGATGAGTAAACCATTGTCTAACTGTCTGTATGTTGAAGACAAAATGAAAAGACGGGTGATTTCTAAGGCACGGCAGTTCAGTCAGACAGTCAGGACAGCAATAGCGGAGAGCTAGTAAGAGAAGTTCAGCTGAGGAAAAGTGAGCATGACTCAGGAGACTCCGGTGCCCAGTGTACGGAAACCTTGTTTCTGCCGTCTTGCTATACGGACCCGGATCCAAATTTATAATTCAAAAGACTTGTTGTAATATCGTTTCAATTCTTCTTACATGCTTTATGGTATTCAAGTTTGAAAATGTGGATGCCTTGTTTTTTTTGGCCGCCATGTTTTTTTTTCGCCTGTGGGCACTAAATTTGGAGTCTGCAGAGGATGTCATCCATAAAATTTACTTGCTGTGGCCTAATATGAATAAAATGAGTCATGTATGTGTGAGAAAACACTTCTGAAACTAGAAAGGCCGTCATTTGCCCCTGAGCAAATACAGCATGTTTCGCCCATACTCCTCCCCAATCAAGAAGTGAGCTGTCCCAAAATAACAGCTGGGCAAATCGAAATATTCAAGGTGGCAGAACACAGTATTTCGCCTATGGGGATTTCTCCAGTTAAGGACCACAAACTGACTGAGGTCGACGCCGAAAAAAATATAGTATGGTGCATTTCTGAAGCACGACAAATGGATAGGTTTAAATTGAGGGTACATTCTACAATATAACTGAAAACAAAAAAAAGTTGTGTTTTTTTTACGTTCTGGCGCCCTCTTTTGAATGGGGTAATGCGAGGTCATACGAACTGCAGCCGACTCACCCAGGCTGGCTGCTGCAAAGGTCACGCGCATGTATACACCGAATCGGCAAACTTCACAATCTTACTCATACGATCGAAAAGCCGACTTATTATACTATCATTCAGTAAAGTTCATGCCTCGCTGGCTTTCACGTTTAAGTGTAGACATGCGGTCCACGATTTAGAGCGCACTATTTTCTTACCTCGCTTCATAGACCCCGGGGGTCGCGGACAAATACTGTGTACTGCCACCTTAACTACATGTAGAAAGGCAACATTTGCGAGAGCAACATACTTTGCCCATCTCCCTCTCCATCGATAAATTGACTGTTCCAAAATCACCCGTGCAAAAAAAATCCTCTCTACAAGTTAACCAAGAGCCTTCCGCATAGTTTAGCAACTTCTTACTGCAGAGGCTTGCATGTTTTCCTGTAACATGACCTCAGGTTACCTGAATAGAACACATGTTCTTTGGCTAGCAGCAAATGGAATGCACCGAACCTTAGATAGAACATGGAATGGGGACAGCACTTTTGGCCCGTTTTGGTCTGAAAATAGACCCAAAAGCCCCCAAAATGAAGCATTTTGAAGTGATGTACACCAGAAATGTCATTGAATTCCTGTAGGGACATGTTCAAGGCAACCCTTGTACCGAATTCCAGGTCATTTGCTTGTAATACCAGGGCACAGGAGCCCAAAATGTAATTTTTGCCTAAAAATGCCCCCAAAAAACTCCATAAAAATGTTTTTAAGGCCTGTTTCGAAAAAAAATCAAAAATAGCCTAAGGGTATTTGCCATCTTTACCTCCATGCCAAATTTCAGGTCAGTTGGTTAAAAAATGGCGGAGTTGAATCCATTTGAAGATATGGCAGGAGGAGGAGAAGAAGAACGTGAACAAAAACAATATGTTGAGCCCATACCTATGGGCTCAACATAATGATCAGTGGTGAACAATTTTGTAATATTGGCTACACAACTATGGTTTTTGATTTAGTTTTGTTCCATGCAATTTAAGCAGCTCCAATAGGCTACTCAACAAGGATAAGTCAACCGTGACCCACTGCACATGGGTGATGCTTCAACACAATTAAAGATTTCTTCTGATGGTGGAACTGATATCATAATCTACAGAGAAATCTGAACTATACAAAGATTTCGAAACAATGACAGATTTCTTGGACATGAAAAATTTGATTATGAAGGACAAGATTGAGCCTGGAGCTTTTGCTATATACATGTAATAATAATAATATTCCACTGAGGTGAGTGCTGGAATATATGTAACCTTTCATGCCCAAAACCAAGAAACAAAGAGCGACTGTTCTCAGGGCCATGGGGATCTATGCCATGGCAGACATGAATATATTGCAACTAAGAAAAGTGCACAGACTGTTGGGATATAAGTTATAACAAGTTTAGATTTGTTGTTAAAACCAAGTCACTCATGACTATGGAATACTGACATATCAAAACACTCCAACAAAGACTCCTTGATGAATTACAGGAAGGCTAATTACTGGTTCTAGTTCTAGTAAGATTTACGGCACACAGATGCTGTCAGTAATTGTAACGGACCTATTAAACCTTTCTACTTCTTCTCAAGCAGCTAGAGTGGTGGACACTCCCTTCAATGTCAGTGTCGATCTTTATACATTACCTGGTCAAGTATGGTTCTGCTGAAGTTCTGTTGTGTTCTCTGGTACAACAAATACTCATGTTGCAAATCATTGCCTGTAACTTATGAGTGTGACAACTGTGACAGTGTCACCTTATCATATTTCCAAAAATATTCAGCCTACAAGCAGGATGTTTATTGTTCAATCATCATCAAAACATGCTGTATTTCAGTGGGTTCTTCTCCCCTTTTATGACTACTGTACTTTTATGTCTATTTCCGAGAAGGTTTAATCAAACCTACTTGATATTTCGGAAATTAGACGAACGTGAAAAATTTTATGTTTCGAAATATGTACATGGCTCTTAGGGAAGGAAATGTCCTCAAGTTTGTTTACGGAATCAGAAATGAGTGACTAGTCCATTCACCACCGACGATCCGGGCCGTTACGGGCCCGCCCCTGCCCCTGACGGCGTACCGACCACCTGATCTCCTGTAGTTTGTTGTCACAGAAGAGCGGCTCGCGGAATGTACTCTCCTACTCATTCAGGACAGGCAGAGCTTCGTAGACGACTTTCTGATGACTTACGAAAACCCATGTCACAACTAAACAATTGCCTAAACCTTGCCGTTTTTGTCCACCGCCTTATTGAAGACTTGACCGACGTGACACAACAAGCGTAACGACTACCTGTTTCCTGTCCACTACTACATACACACTTGGTGTTCGGTGAGAAGCGAGTCTGGAAATTACAACAACAAAATTAGCAGACTTACCTGCTATCCCGGGCATTATTACTCCATTATACAAGCCCCAGAAGTATGGCGTTCAGACCACCAAAACACAAACTTGATAAAAGTGCGAGAAAGGCGTCAGTAAATAGTGCGGAACACGTTCTGCCCTGGTAAGGCTCATTCAAATCGTCCCGAGTATGCAAATTTCACGTAAAAGATTACAAGTAGAAAGAAGGTCATCTTTGGGCGATGCCATTCCACATCAGGGGCGACTTCTGTGACAAAATGGCGCTAATGGACTGCTTTACCATATTTCATCACCAATTTTTCACAAAAAGTTTATTTGGGGTTCAACACATCTCCAACACAAATAATTAACCTTACTACCTTCTCTCTGAATGCATTAAAGGGACGTAACGTTATTGTAACGTTAAGTTAATACTAACTTGTTGAATAACAAAGTTGCTACTGATGAAAACATGAAAAAATGGCTGTTTTCGGTCAATTTTGTTGAAGTAACTTACAAGTTAGTTACAAATGTCAATCTGAATGTAGAATATTCAAATTCAGAAAATTTGCAGTTTTTGCCCCCAAATTCTACAATAGGCCCCTTAACCATGTACCAGCATATAACACACAGGAAGGGCTAGAGAACACCTCTTCCATCTGTAATGTCAACAGTTAACTGAAACCTGACCCGCAGGTATCCCTGATCTGCTTAAGACAAACATCCCCTTGTTTCAGGTGTTCAGCCAGCATGACAGGGACTGAACCAACAATGGGAGTCCCAGTGTTTACTTCTGCAGGGAAAGGTATGTGGTGACTACATGCCCCAGTGCCTTTGTTTACAACGTTGTGATGATGATGATGAACAGGATGTACAGTCACCAATAATGTTGCTCTTACATGGTGCTGTATATGGCTTTTCAAATACTATCTGATCAAAACTTATAGCAAAAGGATAATAAAGATAAAACTTTCTTCTTCACATGCCAGTCTTTAATTTGTAAAGAAATGCTGGCCAACACTGTGCTGACTTAAGTTACAATGCCACAATATGCACATGTAATCTGCACAGAACTGCATTTGCTGGCTAAATTGAAAGATATAAAAACTTTCAATATTGTAGGTGAGAAAATCTGAGGCTCAATTTCATGAAGTACCATTTACTGAGGCATTTTGGTGAAGTCAAAAGAAAATGCAGGTATTGTCAAGTGAAGAGATAAAATAGTACACCAATCCTGTACTTTTTCAAATATTTTTACACTATTTTCCACAGTGTACATGTATTTACAATACTTGTGCTTTCACCATACTGCCATTTGTTTTCAAGATGCAGTTACACATGTACATACAACAGAAGTGCCGCTGCCCACAGCTGGCTCAGCGCACAGGTAAAATGGGAATTCATTGATTTTCATAGTAACGTTACATGTACAAGACATGGGTCATTTAAGGTAATGTCATCAATTCCTGGTAAAAACAAATTTTTCAAGGTGTCAGAATGGGGGAAGGGTAGTTGTGGTCCCAATTGCGCTACATGCTGAATTAAGCAACACAGTCGCTAGGACTATTATGCTAAATTCAAGCAGGCTGTCTGTATGTTAAACTAAATACAGGCACCAATTATGCTTTACATAAAATGTAATGAATATACTTATCATTAAAATACGAGTGGCCTGGCTACATATTACATTAAATCAGAATGGCTCATTGTGCCTAGAAAAGCGTGCAGTTCCGAAATTAGATGTTAGGGGGCCTAAACGTGCCCCAATTTGTCCTGACGTAACAAAAAAACTATCTGCCACCCAAATGTCAAGACCATATCATGTCTGGGACACATACATTGAAAAAAACTGCTATGAATGTGATAGAAATTTTTATTAACTACGCAAATGTCCTCCTATTTTGTAGGAGTTGCATTTCATTCCTTGTCTAAACATATGCATCTAATTATACACGTTATTTTTTTTTTAGTTATCCTTTTTCTTATTTTGCAAAAATGCCCCTGCAATTTCAGAACTAGCCACTTGGGGGCCCAAACTTATGTCACTTTTTTCAAGCACAATAGCTATCTACCAGCCAAACATCGCAACCATAGCATGTCCAGAACACGAGATATCAAAACCTGGAAATTCAGCTAGAATGGTTGAGAGCTTGTTTGGTTTTACCAACTTGGTATAACGGTAACAGGATGAGGATGCACCTAACTCTATTTTCTTGGCTAATTCTGACATTTCTATGTAAAAGTTTGCAGGTCATCTCAAGAATCTGTAGAACACAAACCTCCCTGAAGGGCCCCCGGGTGAACTTTGAGAATAGGCACGGTCATCACAGTGCCAACAGTCCATTCCTCCACCAAGCCATACGCCTGTTTTACAAGTCAACTCAGAAACACTGCTACTGTTAATTTACTTATGAAGATGTTCTTGTGCCTTTTGCTCATTGCCTTTGCCGAGAAGGATATGTTTTTTGTTAGCGTTCATGTATGTGTGTGTGTGTGTGTGTGTGTGTGTGTGTGTGTGTGTGTGTGTGTGTGTGTGTGTGTGTGTGTGTGTGTGTGTGTGTGTGTGTGTGCGTCTGTAAACACGATAACTCGAGAATGCCTGGATGGTCACCTCAAAATTATCAAATTTTTGGGGCCTGATGCGGCTTGCTATGGTACCGCAGCAGAACTTCTGAGTTTGATATCTCGCATTCTGGACATGCTATGGTCATGATTTTTGAGTGGTAGATAGCTCTGGGTAATCTCCAAGCAGATCTAACGGTTGCAAAGGGTTGCAATAAAAATTCCTTTTGCCAGTTGGATACAGTCTTTGCAACCATTAGATCTGCTTGGAAATTAAGCTCTTGGGAGGGAGAGTAAGTTGTGTAGGTTTGGGCCCCCTAGTGGCTTTTTTTTAAACTGCGGGAGCAGATTTCATTTCAAACTTCCAGAAGGGGTTGACAGATTGTCATGATATTTGGTACGTACAAAGTTTGAGTGATGACAAGATCACACATTAGTTATGCAAATCAGTAGCTAATTTTAAAAATTAATGAGGAAAGTTTATAAATCTGTTGCATTAGATTATAAGACTCTCAAACATGTGACAAACGTAACTAAGAAAGAGAGGACTATCTATAGACTATAGATATTAATTATGAAAATAAACGTCTGGATGGATTGTAAAGATATTTGGTATGAACTTCCATTTTTTTAATCTGTTGACCTGATCGTGCTATGGTCTGTGTTTTTTGGTGGCAGATAGTTTATGATGTAAGGAAGAGGTGCTGTAGGTTTAGCCCCCTAGCAGCAAATTGGAACTTAATTTGCATAACTTATCAGGAAAATCTATATCTGCAGTATTTTCCATTAGGCCACGGCAAGTAAATTTTATGGATGACAAGTCATCCTCTGCAGACTCCAAATTTAGTGCGTGCAGGCGGAAAAAAAACATGGCGGACAAAAGAAAACTAGGCATTCACATTTTCAAACTTGAATACCATAAAGCATGAAAGAAGAATTGAAGCGATAAAACACGGTATTACAACAAGTCTTGTATCCCTCTATTCAATAAAACATTAACTTACACTGATGTCAACATTAAAATAATAAAATTATGGATTTAGATCCGGGTCTGTATACATAATGTAGCAAGACGACAGAGACAAGGTTTCTGTACACTGGGCACGGGAGTCTCCTGAGTCATGAGGCAGACTGACGGTGACTACATGTTGCCACCCTCCTAAAAGCAGGACCCCTATCGCTCAATTCGTTGGCTCGCTCGCGTAGGGGCCCTGCTCTTTAGCCCCGGTAGACATGGTTCTGGCGACGTTACTGACAGTTGCTCATAAATAATTAATGAGCTATCCTTATTTGGTACAATTTGGCGGTTAATTTGTTCTGAACCTAAAGTAACGATGTGAGACATAACCTGATTGGTTGATAGCTTCCCAGGGTCCTTTGTGGTTTTGCATAAGATGAGCTTGAGGAGTGCTTGAGCAAACCCTCTGATTGGCTGAAGCTGTTTTGGTGGCCACGTCGCCAGAACCGTGTCTACCGGGGCTAAAGAGCAGGGTCCTTAGCTATGCGAGCGAGCCAACGAAGTGAGCGATAGGGGTCCTGCTTTTAGGAGGGTGCATGATGCTGGCTCTGCTCACTTTTCCTCAGCTGAACTTCTCTAGCTCTCCGCTATTGCTGTCCTGACTGTCTGACTGAAATCTGGGCCTTTGAAATCACCCGTCTTTTCATTTTGTCTTCAACATACAGACAGTTAGACAATGGTTTACTCAAACCGCATGACATTAGTTACTTCATCTGACCCTGTTATCGAATTTGTTAGTACATGTAGTTCACTTCATTCAAGAACAGCACATTGGATTACACGTAGTCGATAATAATGGCACAGCAATTACAGACTATATTACAAGTTTGGCTTGAGGGCTGCTCTGTGTCTTCCTGTAAGTTGGTGACGACGAGCTATCTTGTTACAGCTTGCATACACAATAATTGCACAACGCATTGGTACGGAGTTTTCACCATTCTTACATGTGCAAATGCCTATTTATGGCATGTAGAATGTTTTTGCAATAGAACTGACAGTAGTTTGCGACATATTGTACCATTTTCGGTATGTTGACCATTCCCGAAGGGTAAAATAAATCTTGTTTTTTATTTCAAAATCAGGCGAAAATCAATGAGTGCGCTGATGTCATCCATAGAATTTACTTGCTGTGGCCTTATAGGACTCTTGCATGTTGTGGCACCTAACACCTGTTAGTTGCGAAAATTGGTACCTCTGTAGAAGGTCACACAAGGTAAAAAGGGCTCCGAGGAAAACTTGAATTTGCCTCAAAAAAAGAAGTCAAATCAAGCTTGTCTAGATACAATGTATAGCCAATACTAATGACAGTATTAAGTACGTTGATGAAGGTTAGACATCCAGGTAATAAGATACGCCAAAAATAATTACTCAAGCAACTGGATAAGATTTTGAAACAGTCAGTATACAATAGTATTAAGTAGTCTATTGTTACAACAATGTCAGTCACAGTTCACTGTCCCTATATTTCTAACGTAGCGCTATTGTGCGCTACCAATTATCGTCCACTTTGGGTCATGTCCACTTGGGACTTCTGACGAATGTGAGCTGGGGTGTTTGTGTTCAAGGAATCTAGTTCTCAATGAGCGTTCTGTCTCACCAATGTAGACTTGCGAAGAACCCTACATTGGTGAGAAGTCTCTCAAAACATCCACATTGAATCTCCGGACCATAGCCTTGCGCTGGACAAAGTCAGAATACTGGACACTGAACAGGACTACTTTATGAGAGGTATAAAGGAGGCCATGTACATCAGGGCACTCCATCCCAGGGCTGTCTCCAGGACCCATCCTTTCGTCCCAGGACAAAATTTGGTGGTTGGGATGGAAAAAAATTTCACCTTTTCCATCCAAAAAATCTGAACTTCATGACATGACATTGGTGAAAATGTAGTTTCCTAAGCAAAGAATGAAAGATTTACCAATGGATACAACATGGGCTTCCAAACAATGAGTGGGATGCAAAAAAATTCAAAGCTG
This sequence comes from Branchiostoma lanceolatum, assembly GCF_035083965.1. NCBI lineage: Eukaryota > Metazoa > Chordata > Leptocardii > Amphioxiformes > Branchiostomatidae > Branchiostoma > Branchiostoma lanceolatum. The sequence goes on from NC_089736.1 coordinate 18,102,606, forward strand.
CAGACAGCCCTGCTCCAACCATCACTAAACAGAGACAGTGGGCGTTATAAACTTCCTGGCACGTTTGACCAATTGCTGACGTCATGTATCTCTTAAGACACATGTTAATTAAGTCACATGTGACATGTCTGTAACTATTGTGAGTTTACGTTCGGTGATTGGTCATCATTGATCCTGAAGAAGGCGATATATATAATAATAAATATATGGTGAATATACCAAATAAATATTTGGTGAATATACCAAATAAATATTACATCAGGCAGAGATTCAAGACAAAGAAATGTTGTGGATGAGGGTAACATTACATATCAATTATATGTGATAAATAGTGCTGTGTAAGCATCAAGCATTTGCAGGCCATTTGCAAGTCATTTGTTTCATGGACGAAAAAGAAGGTTATTAAATTCGCTCCAAAAGAGTTTTTTGTATTCCTCTCACCCTTACGCCACACCAAGCTAACATGTTGGTTTGTGTTATTTTGTCCACCCACGGCCGCTCAATGAATCTCCTATAAAAATGAAAAATCCAAGAACAAACACATTGAATTTGAGTGGCCTTACAAAGTCTTTCCGACATGCCCCACGTCTAGTCTAGGGGTGGATACCGGTTCACTGGAGCCCGGGAGGTGGATTCCGATTCACTGGATCTCATTCAGACCTGAACAACATCCAAGACCCAAGTCCAAAATAACTGAAAGTCCAAAACTCAGAGTAAAAAAAAAACTGAACGAACTACAAACATATAACTTTAGACCTTTCTGTTTAGACATCGAATTACTAGTATGTCATCTGCCCAAAAAAGGTTAAAAAGCAACCCTAAATCAAGCTAGATTAGCCTTAATTCACGTTTGTCTCTTTCTGTAGCTGTTGGTTCAGTGTTCTGGACATGAACATGAGGACCTGAATAAAACTGGAATTGGACCTGATTAAAACAAACCAGCATTTACCCCTAGTCATTGCAAGATTTCAGGCACATAACGTTACACCAATACTGATCAGATTTTTCACATAGGCCTTCACAATAATTATCTTCGCCGAGTACTTGTACTCAGAGAAGATTATGTTTTCGGTTGAAAAATCTGTTGGGTGGGTCTGAATGTATGTCAGGAGCATAACTCAAGAAATCTTCAATGAATCTTTATGATTTTTGGTAGGTGTGTAGTGGTTGTGCAAAGGATGGTCAAGTTCGAAAATAGTTCATCTTGCGTTTTTCAACAGTACTGCAGCGGACTTTGCATTTTTTTGTGTTTGTATGTAGGCAAACAAAGTGACGGAAACGTTGATGGATCTTCATGATTTTTTGCAGGTGTGTAGATGTTGTAGAAATGGAGGTCTAGTTCAAAAATGGTTCCCCTGGTATTTTCCGTCAGTACTGCAGCGGGCTTTGTGTGGATGTGTATTTGTATGTCGCCAGCATAACTCAACAAGTTGTTGATGGATCTGTATGATATTTAGTGGATGGGTAGGGTTTACAGAAAGGAAGGTCAAGTTCGATAATGGGCCTTCTAGCGGGTACCTAAGGTACTGCAGCGGACCTTCAAAATTTAGGGGCATATTTCAGGAGCTAATTTGCATAATTAGTAAGGAAAGTTTTTTAACTCACTGTAATTCATAGTGGGACATGGGATAGTGTCAGGTCATGTAAACAGATGGCCTTGCATAAACGTACATGTAGGTCAAATAGATAAACTATTCTCCAAGCAGAGGTGTGGGTCCTGCTGGTTTTTAACGCGTTCAGTTAGGCTTTTTTGTTCAACACGGTTGGCAACATAACGAAAAGGGGACAAAATAGAAAGCCTGACACCTTTGGGGCCCATATAATATCAACATACTCATATTTTTTCATGACCAGTTATAACATATATCAGCGCACTCTACACATATACTAGTCCTGTACCACCAAATGATTTTAACCCATGCTAGACTGGACTCATTCGCCCCATCATATCTTCCAAATGGTATGGTGCATGATCAAATTTGCAGGGGGTTATAAGCACTTAAATATTAATCACTCTCCATAATAAGCCTTGATTATTTGGCGAAGATTATGTGTTCGTGGAACTCTAGTTTAAACATATTTTGTTGTTGTTGTCCTTGTTTAACGTCTATTATATCACTAGACGTGGTGCTGGGTTACGCTTGGCTCAGTTACGAGTCGAATGTCTCACTAGGTATTTAACTCTTGGTGACTTGTTCTTGCGTGTTGCTGGAAGTGTTTCTTTGAACAGGAAGAAATTGTTGAAAGCTAAATATAATCAAGGATTTAACCTCCTTGATATAATGCACAAATTGTGGTATCTACTGGAAAAAAGTAAACAACAGAATCAATTCAACTTAACCTATCTTTAATGTGCTCTCATACACATCATAAGGGCACAGTATTTCAACAGAAAGTATAGGTCATGGTAGAAAATATTTTGACCAGAAATATGGATGATTTTGCCCTGAAACGTTTCTGTTCAACAAGTAAAAGAATGGGCAAAAAGTATATGGCAACGCAAGTTTTATTCTCATAATCGTCCTGGAGGTGGTTTGAAGTTAACCTGCTAAAACCCTTACTTAGCCGGTTAAATTGCGTTCATATTAAGCTAAGATAGCCAGCTGAATAAGCCGGTTAAATCTTTGAATTTATTCAAATGGCTATGAGTATGATAGGCTTAATATGAACGGGCCAAAGAGATATAAAACCAAACCTGTATACTTGTTTCTATTATGTGGATAGCTTAAGTGTTACTTGATGAAATGGTGATAATGAAAATCAGAATCTAATTTCCATAATTAATGGGGGCATTTATAAACCCACTCCGTTCAATGGTACGACAGTTAAAAAATGCAACATATGTAACTGAGTAATAAAGAGACATTGATAGACAAAAGTTATGCAAATGAATACCTAATTTGTATAAGTAATGAGAAAATACTGTAATTCCATATTGGTAGATAACTGGAATTTCATTCTTGTGGCATTTGGAAGTTATGTGACAGTGAACATAGTTGAATATAAATTATGCAAAAGTGGGCCTAATTTGCATCTATTATTATATATTTCATGGAGATTTGAGGTCTCCGAACTCTTGTTGTATTTGGCACTGAGTTGGGACCATCAGGTAGCAGCTAAATTACACAGCAATATTTGATAAACCCGACTCGACAGCCTCCAGCCCAACAGTATGTTAAATACCCTTTCTCCATACTTCCATGACAATTTTAAGTGCCTCTCAGTGTTGGTGACATTGACTGCAAAACCTTATGTTCTTTATAAATGTAACTGTCTACTGACTTAACTGTTTTGTGTAAAAAGTAAAAAGAAACTTGAAGGATAAAGACAAAACTGAAATGAAATGAAGTCCCAAGCACAGTTCTTCACCTCAGACCTCAATATAAATAGCATGATATACAATGATTGTACTTGCATGGCATTAGACAGACAAGAGAACAGTAACAGACCATGCACTTTCTACTAGCCCAGGGGTCTCCAGCATTAAATTATTTTCCATCCCACTCATTGTTCCAGATCTAATATTTTAATTTTTGTTGCTAAATCTCTCATTTTGAGCCTACAAAGATGAATTTTCAACAAGTTTACATCAGAAAGTTCCCATTTTTGGGACGGTTAGGGTGACATTTTGTTCCGTCCCGATAAGCAAATTTTTGTCCTGGGACGGAGGCTGGAGACAGCCCTGTACTAGCCTCCATAGAAACTGCTACTACATGTAGGTAAATTATGCTACCTGCCATTGTCAAGTACTGTGGATTTGTGGTACTGAATTGTGCCTTTTTTATGTGTGTATAGTAACTGAGTTTACCTTGCTGTGTATCTAAATTCTTCGATTCTAAACAACCTTTAAAAACACAGTGTCATTTAACATGCACATACTGTAATAGTGGTAATACTTTACAGATCATGCATATGGTATCCATTGCAGTGCACATGCAATGATCTAAATCTGTGCCCATATAACACATCAAAGTACCTGATGCATCTTCGTCTGAAAAGCACCGCCACTGTGACACATCTCGACCGCTCTCTTGGTCGTAGCCAGCCAACAACCGTTCAGCAATCGCATCCTCCCATGATGGCACAGTGAGAACATTGGAGTCCGGGGGGGACTCCCTGTATGATGGGTTGTACACCCAGTGTATGCCCCCCCTAAGTGCACCATCTTGTCCGGTCCTCTTTGGCCTTTTTACTCTTCTTCTAAGCCTTGGGCTGACAATCGGATGTTTCCTTAAGTCTACCTCTTCACTGGATGACTCACTGCTATCTTTCTGCTCTGCCTTCAGTGCCAGAAGAGAAGAGCTCTTGCGTCGTAGTGTTGGTGAGCGCTGCTGCTTTGGTGATCTTGAACCCTTCGGTGATCTAGTACCAGTTGGTGGTTTCAGCTCAGCCGCTATTTTTTCAGTGGACCCAGGTAAAGACTTCTTTCTATTTCTCAGAAATTTCTTTCTTTCTTCCTCTGAGGACTCATAGGGTGTACTGTCAGTCTTAGACCTTTGCCGAATGATGGTGTGACTTTCATAATCTGACAGATTTGACTCATCTTCTGGTGATGCAACAGTCACTAAGACAGAGGCAGGCCTGCCTGATGCCACAGCTGAAGAAGTTTTAGGAGATGCTTGTTGGGATTCCAGCTGCTGTGGAATGTCTGACGATGGTTTGAAACTGTGTTCTTCCTTGCGTGATTCTCTCTGAGTTGTTTTTTCGCGCCAGTCTTTCCTCCTCTGTGACTTCGTACCAGATACTCCCGCCAGGTTAGGAGGCAAATCTTTTACATCTACTCCTAAAATTCTAGCTGCTCGAGACTTGATGTCTTCATCACTGCTGGGTTTATTGTAGATGGGTGAGTCTGTCCATCCTTTAGGTGATGGTGTTTTTGGTAATGGCGGCTTACTAGCCGTAACACCTGTGTCATTACGAGAGTCATCTACAGAGAAACTTTTCACTAACCTTTTGCGTCGTTTGGAGGTGTCCTTAACCTCACTATCTTTTTCAGCTTCTGATTTGCAAAGATAGTCGATTGTGTCTTGCTCTAATTTAGCATACATCTGTTCCACCCGGGTCACAGCTGAGCCAAAAGGCATGTGATTTTGAACAGCTGCAGCTTTCATAGTTGATGCATCAGGCATTGTCATTCGTCGTTGTGGCTTCCCACTTTCCACATACTTTCTTGGTGTTCTGGTTCCAGCCTGTTTTATAACTCGCTGATCGACAACCTTATCCTCTTCCTCCTCTTTTGTTGGCTCCATTTTTCCAACAACAGGTGCATACTCCCCATGTACAGGAGCATATTCGGCCTGGACAGGAGCATACGATGCTTGAATGGGTGCATGCTCTGCTGGACCTTGGACACGTGCCTTGGTTATCATCGGCTTCTGGTCGGCAGCATCCAAGGATGGGCTTTTCTGGAGCAGCATCTTTTTGCGCAATGCTGGACTACGTTTACTCAAACCAGGTTTAACAGAGGCCAGTAAATCAGGACTTTCCTTTGCCTGCTTGTCAGTTGACATTGCCCTGGTATAGACAGGTGCATTAGCACCGTCACTCTCACTTCCAGTTGTGACTGGTGTAGAGAATTCCCCAGCTGAGAGACTTCTCCTCATCGTTCTGCGAGGCTGTTGCCTTGAAGGCCCAGGGTTAATCTCTCCAGGAGTAGCATCTGTTGGAGGGGTTTGGCAGGAGGGAGGTGCTTTGGAGGGAGAGATGTAACCACTGTCACCAAGTTTTTGAGACCCTGAGGGGGAGTACTCCACTTTACGAATTTCTTTGACGTACCTACCAGACTTGTCGAAGTAGTGTTGCTCTTCCACCCAATCAAATCCCTTGGAATCTGGGACACTTTTAGGCCTCTCCTTCTTAACCACTGGATCAGCAAAAAAGCTAATGTCTCTTACCTGAGCTCTGAGCTTGACTGGTTCTGGTTGTTCAGTAGTCCTGACAACATAGAAGGCTCCCTGCCCAGGTGGACTGTGTGGTAGGTCACTAGCACCTGCTGGGGCTTGAGGCACTTGTAAGGCACTAACAGGACTTAGCCGACTACTACGAGATGTTTCAGCAGGCTGCTGCAGGACTGCCGTTGGTGCTGGTAATATGTCACTGGCTGCACTCCTACATTTCTGCATTTTGTTAATATTCCCATTCAACTGGGGAGAATAGGATGGCTTGTTGGGTGAAGGTGAATCTGCAATGCCTGGACTGTGAGGTTTTACAATACTTGTAGATGCTCCTGCAATCCTTTGTTTCCCAGAGGGATTAGATGCATTGGATTCATTTGAGCCAGGCTGGGATGTAGGTGTCATTTTGAAATAATTTTCTAAGCTGTCACCGATGGTTTCTTTCAATGGACTTTCAGAGTCAGATCTTTCTGGCTTAGGACTGACAGTTGGAGCAATTCTGACCATACAAAAGACTCTTTCTCCATTGTTATTGACAAGATCTTTCTCTCCTCCCAAAACTCTGTCCTCAAAGTATCCAAGTTTTTCATCACTGCCTTTTGGTTTTGCTTCATATTTATCAAGAGGCCTCTGATCTCCACTTGTAGGGTGAGCCTCTGCGCTTGCAATTTCCCGCTTGGTTGGAGAAAGCCCTGTAGTTGGCTGTGTTGGGCTGTACAGTGTGGTTTTCTTCTCTGCAGCAGATGATATTTGAAACTTTTCAGTGGGTTGGGAATCATTACTAAGTCTACCAGTAGTTGAATCGGAGGACTCTTGAGACAATGACCTTTCCCTTGCCATGTCCAATTTTCGTTTTATTTCTATTGGATGTCTGGAGGGAGAAATGGATTCTGTTCTTTCCTTGGATCTCTCTTGTTCCTTTTCTATGAAATACCTGGATGACAAATTATTATAGTCTTCAACGGACATTTCCAATGACTTCACACGAGGCGCACCCCTGTGTGTTTCTCTTGATCTCCTTTTGACCAGTGGTGTTGGTGGTTGGACACTTACTTTGGGTCTTTCTAAACTTGAAGACTTACTGCGAACATCCTCAGGAATGGGACTGTGCGAGTGTCTGGAGCTGTGAGGACTGGCCTGAGGGCTAGGTGAGGCCAATCCACCTGATGACATACTAGCAGACTGTCTTCCATCAGTTGAAGGACTGGTCGACTGTATCCTTTCCCTTTCAGGACTTACAGAAAGCCTTTGCCTGGGAGGTGCTAACATATTACCAAGGTATCTACCATGTACAGCCCGATTCAGATGTGCCTCAGAACTACTTGCTGTGTCATAGCCACCTTCTGTAACTGGAGACCCTGACCGTGTTGAACCAGGCGAGCGAGAGCGAGAATGTGGCCTTCCTTGTCTCCAATCCAAGTCCCCACTTTCTCCACTTTCCTGACGGGCCTGCTCAAACTTGCGCTTTATTTCTATAGGATGTCGTCTTTGGAGACTTGTGTATGATTTCACATCTGCACGAATAACATCCAGGCATTTGGACAGACTAGCATCACCTGCATTGAACTCCTTTTTCTTCTGGTACGCATGTGCTAACGGAGGGGCATAACTTGTGTTTTTCCCATGCAGTCTGGATTTTGCTATTGGTACAGCCCCTTCCACCACAGCCCTCCTCCTGGAACGTGGAGTATCTTTACTCTCTCCATTTGTAACGGCTGCCACATTCTCCACACTCTGTCCTAACTTTGCAGAAAGCTGGTCAACACTGTCGATTGGGATGACTTCCATAGATGCATGCTTTTGCACCTTATTAATGTTATTCTTGCCTTCATCTTCAGATCTATGTGCTAACTTACCAAAGAAGTTTTTGATGGAAGTGGTTGGGGAACGAAATATTCCAGATCCTTTTGAAGGCGAAGAAGGCTTTGACATGTTGAAATCTTCTTCAATAACATTGCAAGAAGCTGTAACAGTTGTATTCATGAACGTCACTCTTCTATCGTTGTAAGGTTTATAACTATTAACGTTACATGTATAATGAGCAGTTGAGAGGTTTACATCAGAACCATATGCAGCACCTTCCCGCCAATCCTGACCATTGGTTTGCCCTACCAGGGTTCTTCTGAATGGATTCTCCCCAGTCCCATGATCTTCCTTGCTGTGCCTTTTGATGGAACTCCGTTCTTGGGGAGAGTTGGTCTTGGCCGAGGGCTGATTGTGGCCAGACTTCCAGGCAGAGGTATGAAGAAGACTTGATATCCCCTACAGTAAAGAAAAAAGAACTTTTGCCTTATAAGTTCTCAATACCCAGGCAGATTGAAGTACTGTAGACAGATGAGAGAAGACATTTAAGGGTTAATGATTCAGATGCTGGGGAGCCTCTAGTATCCTCACTCCTACCGAGCTAACCTATGCAATGGACCGTTCCAGCCGAACACCAGGCCATAAGCCCCGTCACCTGTTCTATTTCCAACACCTCCGTCAAAAACAGCCCTTGACGGACAAAAAAAATGGCCGCTCGGTTGTTAATAATGCGGACTGACTTCTTTTTTGGCTATGAAACCTCCTTTTTTTATGACGGCTGTATCCACAGAGTAGAGTTGTTTGAGGAGGAGGTGGATGTTAAGTTGCAGTGAAAGTGAAATGTATTCGGTCAATGCACCTGGTTGGTAGGCTAGGATTGCCTGGTTGCTGACAAGCAGCCGATGCATGAGTAAAGCAGGGTACGTATATCTGTGACAGGTTCCCTACTCTGTTGGCTGCATAAATAACAGCAGCATGATCTTTAGTAATTAGATATCAACATGCTCTTCTTTTACTTCCCTTATTACTGTCAAGTTAATCAAATTTTTGGCGCTCCATAGAGTGAACATTTCGTCTGAAATCTCCCTCCCCCCCTACAAATTTCCTGCTGCTACCTCTGGATACAAGATCCCTCCCCTTGAGTGCCTGAGCTGTTTTCTTTATTATCTCCATGAAAAATGGAGATACAGTCAAACCTGCCTAGGCGACCACCTTTTCAACGAGACCACCTGGCCATGGCGACCGCTTTTTCTCGGTCCCGAAAATTTTCCTCATAGGCACAAGCATTAAGCTGCCTGCCCAAGGCGACCACCCGACCAACACGACCGCGACCGCCACGAATTGGGACCGCAAAGAGCACAATCCCTGGCCATGGCGGCCGCCTCATTTCCAAGTGTGTGGTGACATCGAAACATTTTGCTGTCGGATTTCGCGGAAATGTTTTTAAGACCTTGACGGACAAAAATATATGGAATAGCATCGATTCCTCCATGAAGGGTTTTAATAAAACGTTCCCACTATACACATTGTAAATACAAATATTTGTGAATACTTTAGTATCGGTGTTGTTGTGCCTGTCGTAATCTTATAGTTTACCCCAACCTCTGTGCGGTTTAAACTCAATTTTCAAAACGATTACGTAGTGCATGGCGTCAAAAAGTCAGATCTCACAGAAATTACTATCCATTTCTTGTATTTTCAAAAAAATGTGTCTGTGTCTTACTAAATTCCGCCAAAAAATGACTTCGCAGCGGGCAAAACATTGGGCGAAACATGTTGTTTCTTGGTCCCCGATGCCATCTTGGTTTTGGCGCGGCCCAGATTGGCGTACCGCTGACCTTTGTAAAACACGACGCTTCTGTGTATGAACATTTAAAATACTCTCGTTATTGATGAAAATTAATATTCTTATTTTCTTTTTACTTCCATGAATCTCCCAAACCTTTATGTATTTTATTGGGCGCTGTGCGTTCTGCTGCACTGACTAATACCTTTCGATGCGGTCGCACAGAGCTTGGCGGTGTGGCGCGGCGCGACGAAATCACACCGTTCCGTTTTCATCTTCAGTTGTCAGATTGAAAACCTTTTGCCCCTTTTATCGAGCGGTTGGCGGCCCAAACAAGGCTGGGGTCAGCAGGTGTTTTCGAGGGATTTATCGTAGGCCTTAAAACTTCTATTGTATGTGCGGGAGGGCGCTGCGAGATCATCGAGGCAAACATTGTTTTGTAGTCAAAAATATTATGACAAAAATTTGTACACGATGTAACGGTATACAAATTATTACAACGATGACGGAAAAAGTAATTTTTGTAGGATCTTTCTGTCTAAGAGAATTGAACCTGGTGGGGATCATACTGTCTAAAATCACAAAATTTTTCATCCATCTACGTATTACACTGTATTTGAACACCTCGACCTGGAAACATGTTGTGAGTGGAATCCTCTTCATGGCGACCACCTGTCCATCGCGACCGTTTTTGCTCGGTCCCCTGGGTGGTCGCCTTGGGCAGGTTTGACTGTATAGTTTTGGGTGTGTCTGTGTGTGTGCGTGTCTGTTTGTCAGTTTCCGGATTTTTGTAGTGAGCATCACCCAAGAACCTCTTAATGGAATATGATCATCATGATATTTGGTATGAGGGTTGGTGATGGGAAGATCTTGGGCCCCCTGGTACCTTGGTACAGCAGCAGAACTTCTGTTTCTTTCTATCTTCAGACCTGGACTTGATATGGTCTTGATTTGTTGGTGGCAGATAGGTTGTGATGTAAGAAAGAAGCGTTGTAGGTTTGGGCTCCCTAGCAGCTTGCTCTGGAACTGCAGGGGTGTTTTTGTCAAATTTTTCCAAGCAAAATAACTGAAGAAAGGAAAGGCGGATTTCCATGATATTAAGTATGCAGGTACATGTAGGTTAGACAGAGATGTACATAATGAAGTGTAAATCATGCAAATTGGGACTTAATTTGCATAATTAATGGTGGAAATCTATATTTGCACTGTTTTACATTATTGGACTCTGATACATGTAACACATTTTATGGCAGGTGGAACATTAACAGGTACTTATTATGCTAATGAACAACTAATTTGCATAATTAATTCAAAAGCTCCATAATTCATCTAGGACTCTAATACATGTAACATGTATATTCTTAGGCAGATGGAACATTAGCAGATACCAATTATGCTAATGAATACCAAATTGCCATAATTAATGCAAAAGTGCCATAATTGATATGTGGTAAATGATTGGACTGTCAATATTACGACATGTGTAAGTTATCTAAAGGTGTACATGACCTTGCATAGATTATGTAAATGTGGAAGCCATTTGCATAATCAGAATAGTCCATGGAGATACGAGGTCTCCGAACTCTTGTTTAGTTTTTGTCCTGAGCATGCTTGCAACCAATACAGTGGAAAACCTTCCACAGATATACATACCCTGCTTAACACGTGCCATTTCTGTCCTACTGGTGATTTTTTTACTGAGGTGTTCGAAATAGAACTGGGGTTCTAACGTTATATGTTCGATATGATGTTCGACGGAAATGGTCCATTCACCCCATTTCTTAGCCACCTCTGATCATGAGACTTTTTGAGAGGTGTATGTTTGATTCAATCTGGCAAGCTACATTTATCATTGCCGATTTGCACGAGGAAAATTGTTGCGCGTATGACAATGGCGTATGACAGGATTTTATATTCGTGATCGTACATTGCCTTTCCTTGCTGCATGTAAGTCGGCCCACGGTGTCGTACAATCTACTCTCCAAGCAGAGGAGTGGGTCCGGCAGGTTTTTGACGTGTTTTTAGGCTTTCTACTTTGTCATGGTATTTTTGTCCAGCCAACCCACACCTCTGCAGGCACTGACCTCGGGGCAGGGCAAACCTATTTACTTCCATTGAAAAAAGGTGGCAGTACTCCTCCCCGAGAACCATTAGATTATCATTAATCTTTTTTAATGGTAACAATTTTACTGCGCCGGAATATCACACATCCGGGAAGCATAGAGAGGCATTCACCAGACCGCGCCGGACCCCCGCTGACTGCCCTATTCATGCGACAGGCTGGTGTCCACCATCCCACGCCGGCATGATCATTGATAGCATCATAACGTACATTTCCATTTGATATCTCACAAGAAAAATACAATGATGCATGAACAAGACATATGAAATACATTTGTAAATGTGTATTACATATCAACTTGAACTGCATTACTAGTAATTATCCTAATCATTATCTCAGGCATCGTTAAATGGATTACGAACGGGAACTCGTACCTTGTTTACGTTACATGCGGTTACCAATGTCGCCGCTCGCTGTGTTCAGATTTGGACGGGAACTTTTCAACAACACTGACAGCCAAATTGGCGATGGAGTTCAACCAACAGAGACTCAAAAATTCCCAAATGACACCAGAGGATTGTACAGATTTTTGTGTGATTTGTTCTTTGATGATTTTTGGATGGTGTAAATGAAGTGCGGTCACGATAGGCAAGTCATTTGCTGACGGACACCGCAGCGACTTTCCAACATGGCATCCTGATTGTTTTGCATGTATTTGTGGGTAGTAGTTTAGAGACTTTTTAAGATTCTACGATATCCTCACACTTCAGCATTGCATTGTCGCAGTGGGGAGTAAAAATGAGAGAATCTATGGCTATTTCGGGCTGTACTTTGTCTTCCGGTACGACGGCCCAAATGGTCTGGATCGTAGTTGAGTATCGCGGAGACTTTGTAAACCCCAGATGTCTTTGGCTGCATGTTGAGCTATTACTTTCATACGAAAGTAATTGCAGTTAGCCAAAGGGTAGGGAAAGCGTAAGAACATGGCATGAAAATTAATGCCACGACCGATAGACCGAGGATTATGTCCTTCGTTGGTTAGACTGGGCCGGAAGTTCTGTGGCGCGTGGGGAGGGAATCCCGTGCCTGGCCGGGCACGCTTCACACTTACTTATGAAACGCTTGTAATGTGTTGAAGTGATTAGGTTTATTCAAGGCATTGAAGCTTCCGTCTGCCGGCAGAGGTGTGGGTTGGCTGGACAAAAAAAACATGACAAAGTAGAAAGCCCGACAAAAACGCCTAAAAACACGTCAAAAACCTGCCGGACCCACTCCTCTGCTTGAAGAGTAGTACAATCAGCATTTTTATGCCCCGTCATACGCCACATCCAGGGTATATACATATGACGAGCCATAAAAATGCCTGTCATATGACACCGTGAGCTAATCTATATGTACTGTATGTAGTATGACTTCATAGTACAGTCATTATCGTGCGCCTACACGATTTCGATGACTGTAGCACACACACACATCAGAAATGTCGGCTTTTCCAAGATCAGGGTGTACCAGTATGTTGCACTTGGGCCCATTTTTCAAGTTTCAAATTTTTCCACTTTCAGTACAGAAAATTGTACTACAAGTGATACCAAGCGTGGAACTTTCTAAATTTTTGGACAGCGACAAATGGTTTAAAAGCTCTTTGACAGACTCTTGTTGTTTAGTACAGACAGTATACAGACACTACAGAAAAAAGCTCTCCTCTTCTACTTCTATTGTATGTTCACACAATGTAACGCTACTTCACCCAAACCTAGGAGTTTTCCCGACAAGACTTAACGGCACTGAACCTTAATCCGACAATACTATCTTTTGATCGATACAAGTATAGATATGTAAGATCATGTAATGGGATAATATGAAGACAAAAATATTTGACATTGTGACCACTACTCCCCCTCCCATGACATACGTAACATGAAAAAAGGTTAGTAACTTGACGACCTCGTCATTGCAAAGTTAAATCTTTATGACCTTACCACTGTATCTTTTTGACGTTAGTACTTTACTCGTATTGAAATGCAATGAACACTTTTTGCGTTGCCCTGCTGAATCTTAATTGGCAAGCTGATACTCAAAAGTGTTAGATTAAGGTTGCGTCGGATTAAGGTTCAGTGCCATTAATTGAAACCAATCTGTCATGTGTCAATACATGTATCATAGATTACCTTTGTCACTTATGTTACACATATTATATTTTCTCTCTAGTCCTGCTGATACCATAACATTGCAATTTGAAACTACTGTCCGTCGCACTGAGAACGACCATGCTCTCACTCTCAGACAGGGAGAAATTCGTCATTCGTCACAATTATCTTGCCACTAACTATCTTTTATACAGAAGCTGTTCCTTCCTTGGCTTGAAGGGAGTGCTAAGGATATAAACTTGTGTAAGGCCACGCCAATTTACTCTCACCTCACAAATAGAAGTACCCCCTAGAATAGAAGTACCCCCCGGACAAATCTTCAAAATCTAATATAAGTACCCCCTGAAATAAAAGTACCCCCCGCAAAATTTCAAAATTGACAGTCGAGGTAAAACTGTTTCCATACAACTGTCCAAGGGAAATAAGATAATAAGCAAGTAGGTTGCATCTATTCGATTATCCCTGAGGACCATACCTATTAAGCATAAAAATATTGAGATAAAAACTGTACAGAATTGTTCAAATCATGATCATCTCCCTCGCCCTCGCCACCTCGCAAAATATAATAATAATTTTCAAAAATTGGGCATACTATTAGGTTCCCCGCTATGACCCCTAACCGGAGGCCAACGGTGCATTCAAATTCAACAAGTGAAAATGTATTACATGATACATGTATTTTCTACTTGGAACTTGAAGCAATTGATCAAGGAAAATTGTTGTACATGGATATCATTATTATCTATTATTACTGACATATAATCAAAATCAGATAACTAATTGTACCTAATCATATGTTCTTAAGACATTACCCCCCCAAAAAAAACAAATATGAACACCAAAAAAAGGGTTATGTCTATAAACTTTTGCTCCATAGCGTCGAGAACAAAGTTTTTGTGAGACTCTCGGATTTCGAGTTCCCGCGGTTGGGCCCACAATACTGAACAGAGCCCGACTGTAAAAGTAGCACTGCGTCTCAGACCGCACATACTAAGAAGTTACCGATTACATGTTGACAATAGAAACCACACTTTACCCCTAAATTTAGAAAATCATACGGTTATTTTAAAATATCAACCCTCCTAAAATATATATGGAATTCTGTGTCTATTGTTGCCCCCAAATATAATATTTGCCACGTGTTTAGGGTATCATTTTAAAGATCGTTATACACACTATGCAATATGCTGCTAGTTTTACTGTCACCACGCCAGGTGTTGCCGCCGCCATGTTTCAATGGCGAAACATGCTGTTGTTTACCAACAAATTTCTGCCTTTCTGAGATTTTGCGGCCTCAAAACACATATCACAAGGGAAGCAAAGTTATGATTGCTGTTTTTACGTGTAATATGTCTTCTGTGAACGAATTATTCTTCCGCCGCGCTGCCGATAGTGGTCATCGAATTCTTTCCTGTGTACTCAACTACTCGACACGTTTTTGATCAGCTTGCTTTGGTTTACGACGTAAACAGAGACTGTCAAAGATATTTATATGAAAATTGTATTTTAAAATGTCAGTGTGGCGTCTTATTTTCGCCCAATAGCAACGTTAACTTTGTAACATCATAGCGAGATCGACCCATATGTTATGAGCGTCGTAAGGATTTCACAAATGCCGGGTCATAGCGGCGGGGAAATCCACATAATAAAAAATAGCAAATTGCTAGCAAAAATACCGGGGAAACATGGGCAGAAAAACCTAAACTTTCGGTTTTAGAGGGATCCCGGGTTAGCAAAGCTCCAATTTAAAAAAATAAAATAAACGTACCGTCTAAAATAATAATGTACCGGGTGGATTTTGAGGCCAAAAAAAATAAACGTTCCGGTACGTTTATTTGAGAGGTGAGAGTAATATGTTGCTTCTCGGAATAGCCTGTCCTGTTTTTCCCATTTTGAAAAAACAAAATTGGGTCACTATTCCCATTCACAACTTTTTAACTCCCAATTTTACTATTTGTTCAGTTGTAAAACTCAATAGCCACCAAAACAGATTATTAAGGCCTGCACATACCTTAAAAGTGTGCTCATATTGAGCATAAGTTATAATTTTTCATTTATTAAAACTATCTCTCAATATCAATCCATATATTACATGGCAAAAGGTAATTTGTTACTGAAATTATAGCACTAGATCAAAGAAAGGGGTGCATTGCATAAAATGAGCCATACAAAGCTGAAATTTGAATAATCCTCTTATTCTTTATGTTATGTGAACCCTTATCTTCACCCCAGACTATTTGCAATTTTTTGTTTTCGCCCTGTTACTCCAATTTTTTTCTGAAAAAATCCAAGAAGCAACAAATTAAATTAGTGTGGACTAAGCGAAAATAAAAATGCCGCACCGCATCAGCCCCTCAGTAACAGATTCTGAACCTGTTGAGTCAGTAAAATGTCACTCAAAGTCAATCCCACCGTCATGGCAACTTGTGCAATAGCAAGCGAGACCACTGACTGAGATGCTGCAGCCATTGCAATTCTAATAATCATCAGTTTATAGTACAACCATCTGTCTCCCTCCTACATCATCGATATTTGGTGTCAAAGGTGAACACCAATGGTTGGCAACACTAGACATCGAAGGGTAGATATCAATAATGGGGACGCTGCTATCGCACAGTATGGTTTCAGATGGTTTAATGTTAGATAACATCAGAAGGGTGTGTATTTGTTTGAAACGTTTATATTCCGTGAATGATGCTACTCCTATTTCAGATAATAAGAAAATGTTGTATTTTTGTGTCTTATGCCCTTTAAGGACCCCAAACAGACTGAGATCGACACAGAGAAAATTATAGTAGGGTGCACTTCAGAAGCATAACAAATGAATATGTTTATATAATTAAGGTCTCGGACCGGAATTTTTTTACGATTTCAGGCGAAAAAAACGCATCACTGTGGCGCAGACTAATACAAACAAGCCTTCGATGGCGAACCAATTTCACCAGGCCCCAAAATATTAGTCTCTACCAGACTAACCGCGCCGGCTATAGGGAGAACATTTGCCGGGGGACTTGGGACAGGCCTTTTAGCGAATGCCCACAAACGCCCACTCTGGCGAAGTCCACGCTGCACGAATCTATTTTTGCTCGGAATATGTTCAGGTTGTGCTCCCATTAATTAATCCTGAGTTTCAAGTCAACCCATCGATCCAAAGTTAAATAAAGCGAACTTGAAGATTCTTACCTGGCTTTTAGCAAATGCCCAGCAAAAATGGCTTTTTAGCGAATGCCCAATATATCAGCCAAAATATCCCCCATCATGACACGGGCGCTAAATCCAACACCATAAACATGTTCAACAAGTTGTCCCCTGAATGTGTACTCAGTTTCTGTGCTGTACACGCCTGTAAAGTCACTTTATTTTACAAAATAGACGGTGCGGGATCCACGGCCTCGGGCGTAAACAATCCAATATGGCGGCTCATTTGCATAGTTGGGACAGGTTACCAGCGGCCTCTACCCCGTATACGTGCCGCGACGTGTATTTTGTAAATTAAAGTGACATGACCAGACTGCAGCTTTTTCAGTTACTCTCGGCAGACTAACTATATTAAGTGGTTTTCTGGCCCTAAAAACTAACTAAAAGCGTCTAAAAATCTTCTTAAAGGGGCATATTGTAGAATCTGGTGGGCAAAAACTACAAAAAGTAAGAATTTGAAAGATATACACTAAGATTCACATTTGTTACTTATTTCCAACATATTCCCGTCATTTTGTCACATTTCCACCATTGATAAACGACGAAAAACGCAAAACGTGTAAAACCTGGTTCATTTACATATTAACTTGCGTCCCGCAAGTTAATATGCAAATAAGCCAGCGTTGAACGCTACGAAAAATCCGAATCGACCGTTATGGTCGGAGTTCGAGCGTCACAGGAAAATCACCACAAGTGAACAAACTTCAGAACGTCGGGCATTCAATTGCGTGTTCGGTGGTTCGTCGGAATGTTGGACAAGATGGCGGCCAATTCAAACGGCGGTGGGGATTGCGTATATAATTTTTTTTCAAGACGTTGGCACGACACTAAAAAGTCGCATCCGTACGTGATGAATATTGCTGTGCAGTGTAATAAGGTAGATTCAACTAATGATGTAGAAAAATAATCAAAAACAAAGAATTTTGTTTTATGTTCATGTCACAATATGCCCCTTTAAAACCTAAAGTTAATAGTAGAAGTTAATAGTAGAAACATCGTCTGCCGCTTGTCACGGCTTGGTCGTGTGGTTTGGGCGCCATTTTGAAAAGTAACAGCCCGAATTCTGCCTTGTCGATCAGCAAAGGATAGCAAACTTGTAACAAGTTCTTCGAGTTAGGACTACTGTAACAAATATCAATGAGATTTGTACTTTTCTTAAGCCAACCCAGTGTGTTTGAGTGTTGTTTTGATGGACATAACAAATTCTGATGACGGACAAGGCACTTCCTGTTACATGTTCCGGGCTTGTCTGTTCTGTCACGGTCTGCTCGCAGAGCAATAAAAGCATCATTTAGCTACTTGGCACCTATTAGATAGCGATTACTGGGCATCAAAAGGTGCACCAGGATAAGACAGCCTCTAGGGTTGCAATACTGGACCCTATCTCCGTAGCCGACTCCCTTCATACAATTGACTCTGTTTGGCCAATTTCTTCTATTTTCGCAGCGACCCGCGGAGGCTGGTAGAGCCTTCAAAAATACTACAAGTACAACTCACCGGCTTTTCAGGAGATAAAAAAATCTATGCACAGCTTAAACGATCACCAAGCAATAGGGGCCAGAAATCAGAGTGATGACCACAAAATTCCGTCAGATTACAGGGTCATGACCCTATCCCTGGTCAGATTTGAACTCCGACCCGGAACCTTAAGAAGCATTATGATTTCTTAAAATATGTTTTAGTTTTTCAGAAAGGTTATATCTACCATATATCCAAATTTGGCTTATCTGCAATGATTACTTTTCCCGCAGCAGAGGTTTAAAGCCATGTGAAAAACACTGTGTTTTGAGGCTATGTTGCCAACGTACAGGCCTTAACAACGTTACAGTAGGGAAAACATAATTTTTCAGGACATCGCTTTTCAAAAAACATCAAATGACTTGAGAGAAAGAAACTTTTTTCAAACACAAAAAATCATCTAACCAATTCAGCCTTACTCATTTGGATCAAACTCAACCATATTCATAACGCTAACTGACCAATATATCAAACATATGCATCACTCAGTATGTTTCATGGACAGCAACAACAAACATGGAATGCATTTTATATATTTCATTGTCCACATGAGAATATTTTATGCACAACTGAGTTATTTAGTTAAACAGTCCATACCGGTATACAATATAACGTTGGTTAACATAAATTCGCGGGGTACTTAAATTCGCCATTTTTTGAAACGGTGTATTTTAGGGATATGTGCTACATGCAAAATCAGTTATAACGCCAGCAATGCATACCGGATAGACTAATGTATTCAGAACACTGGCTGAAAAGCTTCGATAACTATGCATTAGAAGTTGGCGACGTCAAAAACTCTCCGTCCCTTATTGACAGAGTCTGGGGGCTTCGTGGGAGAATCACACTGCACGGTTGTTCGCTGGTTTATAAGACAAATGTCACATCTCCTGCCTGCTAAACACAATTATTTACAAGACAACTTATTACAATTGCTAACCTGCAACTGGATTCTAAGTGTGATCAATCATCAAAACTCCTCTTTGTTGCTACAACCTACGGCACTTGTATTTTCCCGCCGCCATATTATTACCCAAAATCCTGTCGTCAAGCAGACGACAAAGGTTTGTGAGGAACACTTTTTTGTCTAAATGTTGCGTGTGATAGTGGACTGAAGACGATATTTTCCTCAAAGTTTGCTCCTAACACAACAAGGAACACATGGACATAGTAGTATTACCATTGCTACGGCATCCAGCTAACTTTCCATGAATAATGTACACATTGCCATGACGGAGGGGGTCGACTTTGAGTGACGTTCTACCGACTCAAGAAACGGGAAGGCCTGATGTGTGCGGTACGGCCGTTTTTTTGTGTATTTTTTTTACTTGGACACGTCTATATCCATAGCACTCTCCTCAAGCCAAGGATGGAACGAATAGCTGCTGTATAAAATGTACTTAGCGGTAAGATATTCAAGACGAATCTTCTCTCCCGAAATAATGTTCACACCTGTCCGACAACACCGTCGTTGTGCGTGCGGCGGACGGTAGTTTCAAGTTGAAATATTATGGTGTCAGCACGACTAGAGACAAAATCTACCATATATATGATTAGTGCAAAGATAGTACATGATACTGACAGAATAATAGAAAAAAAGGATGGTTTATTCATTATTGTTCTGCTAGATTGATTTCAGTCAACCATTATCAGAAAAATGGCGAATTTATGTTACCCAACGTTACATGTAGAGCCCTGAGAAACTAACAAAGATAAGGCTTAGCACATTTCCCAGCCATTTTCTGAGTCTGTAATGTTTGACTGGTTATCTTGTATGTGCTGTAGTTGGACCTCTGTGCAGATCACTACAGCAAATAAAGGTAATATTTCCAAACATTCCATCAAAAATACATGCTAGATACATTTAACAGTACAGTATACGTTCTTGTCTACATAAACCAAAGGACTTGACCATAAGTCACTACAATGCCTAAAACATTACGGCGATATATTGTCAGATTTCTGGGTACTTTCACCATACTGAATGTCCTGTATGATTGAAGGAATTAGTGGATGTATTTATTTATTCAAAAGAGTGGATTTTGTCAGTTTGGGCTAGAAATTGAACATCCCTGCTATTCACAATAGACAGGTCCCCCCCCCCCCCCAGTGGGATCAAAGAATGTGGACAACAGCCAATTTAACGGGCAAACCTGGATTATTTATCATATTCCGTTACACAAACTAACCTCTGCTAGATCACTGCAACATCAGGACAGTAAATAAGCCATACATGTTGGGATAGCTGATCAAAGATGTGGAAGAATGAAGTAAACACCCTCTACTGTTTATGACCAAATATTTGGAACAGTTAATTGCAAGTCTACAGATTCAAATTCCATTTGAATAAGACACGTCCAGAACAGAAGTAGCACTTCACTTAAGCACTTTTAGATATAATATAAACTAGACACAAGAATAATTCATGTATTAAAGAGATATGGATATGATAGAAAACAGTACCAGGAGTCAGCTGCCAGGACAGGATGGCCATGCACTCAACAGGCATGTCTAAAAAGAGAACCCACATACCATGCTGACTGGACTGATAGCCCAAAAAGGCATTTGAAGCTGGACAGCTGTATCTTGTATCATTTGTGTTGCCTAATTAATTTAGTTTACTTGCTAAGATACATGGCTTTTGTACACCTCCATTACTTATTAGATACAAGGTATCTGAATGAATTACTAGAGTAATAAGGGTAGAGTAGTCTCATTTCTACACAAAATGTGGGGTACTTTCATTACCATTTATATCACTAATGGTTACAACAAGGAGGTTACAACCAAACATTTTGATGGTATTGTAGTAACCGTTTATGTTACATGCAATTTGAGTGCTATCATATACAGGCTAGATTGGAAATAAAGTATTCAAACAATAACATTGCCTGCCACATATTCATAATACAGGAAGGCCATGATACTGAAATTTAGTAAACAAATATTGCCATTAGCAATGTCATGAGTATGGGGGTGAACACATTACAGTATGTGGCTAAAGAGATTACTGTAAATGCATTTAAGTTTGCTTGGTTTTCATTTTGCGCTAAGGTGAAAATGGAGTGTTTCCGATGGTTTTAAGTTTGTGGAAGTGCTACTATAGTCACATTCTGCTACAGTACTTGACAAAAATGTTTGCGGTGGGTTCAGGTTCGTGGTAGAACGGTCGCCGCGAAAAGCGCGAAGTGAACATAAAACTACTGCGAACATTTCTACATTTAAAGTACTGCAATGTGTTTTCACTGCAATTTATTTGTTGCTTATTTATTTATTTACTTGACAATGTGAACATAGCATTTAGTCTAGTCTAGACATTTTATATTTAGTTTTTATCAATTGATTTTCATTCGATCTTAGTAAGATACACACTATAGCTTTAGAGGAGGAGAAAGGTTGGATTTAATCAGATTATGGGTTCCATTTCAGCTTGCTTTAATAGTGGCCAGCAAACAATTTTTCTGTACTATACATTTACATACAGTACCGTTAATTTTGCACTACAGTAAGGCCATGTTGATTTGATTACTGTGAATCCATTTAATTTTGCAGTTGGTAATTCTAGCAGTTTGTTCACTGCATTTAATCTTAAAGGCGGGAACAAACATCCTTGTCAAAAATGTTAGTGATCAAACATTTGCGATGATGAAATTCTAGTGGGAGACTACATGTATAGTGACCATTAAAATAGCTAAAATTAAGTTACTGTTAACAAATCAAGAATTACAGTATATGGATGACATTCTCTGCGGACCCTAAAACTGATAGCCGCCCTGTCAGGACAGGACGGCGGTCACCCCTCGGCTACACAACTCCCTCGGCTACATAACTCCCTTGTGTGTGTGTCCCCCCCCCCCCCCCCCCCACCCCCTACATATGCCGCCGTTCTAGGAAGTCTGCGAAGGAGGCTAAAAACAGGAACTTAACACACAGAGTATGGTCTACCGAAACACAGATGCTTCATTTTTGTTCTTTCAAAACATCTTCTATGAGTTTGGAATTGACTTTGGCATTCTACAACATTAGTATCCGTTTTCTGAACTATTTTTTGCAATTTACAGCATATATTTTCTCATTTCGCAGCTGCTTCTTGCGAATTACAGTATGGATGAAAAATATTTATTTATTTTTGGAAACATATAATCCATATAATCACATCAACACGGCCTAACTGTAAATGTACCATGTTGGAGGGCCTGCATGCCCTTTTTCGTAAGGTGTAATCGGGACTTTTTAGCCTTCATAATCTATAGGCAGCCGCCCAAAATCAACGTACATGTAATTCGTAATCGGTACATCAGCAGCAACTCGTAATTGGTCTTTTTTATTCTACGTAAAACGTCTACAACAGTTACCTACATGCAACGTAAAACGTAATCTATGAATTAGTACCGTAGTAAAGTGTAGGCTGCAGCAAAGTTGCCCCTTAAAATGCAGGAAATAGCATTTCAGAAGGTAAAGATTTCAAAGTGTTCCCGGGAACATGGCCCTGACCCACCGAGAATAGACCGATCCTGCCAAAAACCATATCGAACGTATAGAACCCCGTTCTATTTAGAACACCTCCATCAAAAAAAGCACTGGTAGGACAGAAATGGCATGTGTAAAGCAGGGTACGTAATATATCTGTGACAGGTTTTCCACCATACTGGAAAAGAAAATAGATCGGGCACTCAAGGAGAAGAAGCTTGTACCACATTGCCAACTACTACTACTAAGTCCGCTAGCGTAGAGTTTCGCCCCTTCCATTACTGGTGTGTGTTACTGGTTAACTTGAAAATAAACAAGGAAGTAAAGCAATAATATAAAGAACAGCGGAAAATATAATCTTAATTTCTCTTTCTGAGAATTGAACCTGGTGGTGGACTGGTTATGCTGTCTAAAATCACATCATTTTCCATCCGTCTATGTACTGTATTAACACCTCGACCTGGAAACATGTTGTGAGGCGATCCTCTTGATGGCGACCACCTGTCCAACCCGACCGGTTTTGCTCGGTCCCCCGGTTGGTCGCCTTGGGCAGGTTTGACTGTAAATAACTTTGACAGTCTTTGTTTACATCCTAAACCAAAGCACGCTGATCAAAAAACATGTGTAGAGTAGAGTCAATCAATCATTCGCAGGCATCAGTGTCTGATGCATGGCGGCTGCAGACATACATAGGGCTCGCCAGGCTGGTCTGCTCTCGGCAAAGACCCTCCAGTTGTTTCTGGTGACTCCCAGCCCCTGGAGCGTGTTGAAGATCTGGTCTTCCCATCTTCCTCTAGGGCGACCTCTAGGTCGCTTCCATGACGGGTTAGGTTCCGAAGAAATCAGTTTGATGGCGTCCTGAGTAGGAACCGCCCTGGAGATGTGGCCCAGGAAGATCATCTGTTGCTTTGTGATTCTAGAACTAACCGGCAGTTGGTTAGTTCTGCAACGGACCGTTTCGTTGGTAATGAAGTCATCCCAACGGATGCCTTCAATCTTCCTCAAGCACTGAGAGTCGAAGGCATCAAGTTTGTGTGCTAGTGCCTGTGTAAGGGTCCATGTCTCAGCACCGTACAAGAGGACGGATAAGACTAGAGTGTTATACGTGTGTAGCTTGGTTGATCTTGAGAGGTGTTTACAGCGCCACACACGATCCAAGGAGGCAAAGGCCGCTGAGGCTATTCCCAGTCTTCCTTTAATGTCCTGCTCGGACTCACAGTCTGATGTGATGAGACTTCCCAGGTAGTTGAAGCGTTGGACAAACTCGACTGGTTCTCTGATGGGAGGGCAAACTGGTTGGTCCAAGAAATCTCTCAGCGACTGGAGCTTTGTCTTCAGCCAACTGACCTCTAGGCCCAGACTCTGGCTCTCCACAGAGAATATCTCGAGCGTGCTGACGAGGGCTTCAAAGATTTCTGCAAGCAATGCGACATCGTCCGCGTAGTCCATGTCGGTGAAGGTATGGTCTGCGTAGGTAGTTCCGCACATACCCCGCCCCACCGTCCTGGTCATCACGTGGTCAACGACAGTGTTGAACAGTGTTGGAGCTAAGACACAACCTTGGCGAACGCCGCTGCAAAGCTCAAACCAATCAGAGTAGTTTGACCCAACTCTGACACAGCTTACAGTGTCCGTGTAAAGTTCCTGGATGAGGCGGATGATCTTGTCTGGGAGGCCCCTGGCGCGGAGTAGCTTCCACAAGGACGGTCTGTGGACAAAGTCAAAGGCGGCCTTCAGGTCCACGTATGCTACGTACAGGGCTTCCCTATACTCTCTCCTCTTCTCAGCGAGTAGTCTGAGAGCTAGTATCCTGTCAGCTGTGGACCTGCCCGGAGTGAATCCACTTTGCTCTGGTCTCTGTGAGTGCACTAAGGGTTCTTTGATCCAGTTGAGAATTACCATACTGAACACCTTAGCTGGAACTGAGAGTAGGGTGATACCACGGTGGTTCTTGCATTCTTGCCTGCTACCCTTGTTCTTGTAGAAGGGCAAGATTACACCTTTCTTCCAGTCCTCTGGGCAGTTGCCATCTTCCCAGATGGCTGCAAACAGTCCCTGTAACCAGGCAGTGATGCATTCACCTCCTTCCTTCAGGAGCTCAGGTGAGATGCCATCAAACCCCGCTGCTTTGCGGTTCTTCAGCTTGAGGACGGCTCTTCTGACCTCATCTTCTGTAGGAGGGTCAGTGCTGATGTTGGGGTCCGGTATGGCGGCAGCTGCAAGCTCATCTAGTACTACTGAGGGGGGAGTTGGAGGTGGTCTGTTCAGAAGGTTGGAGTAGTACTCTTTCCATCTGTCCATTTGCTGCTGTGGCGTTTGCAGGGCGCTGCCGTCTTCAGCCACAACTGGGCCAACTGCAGGAGGGGTGGTTTTGCCTGCAACTTTACGCAGTGCTTCGTATACTGCTTTGGGTCTGCCAGCAGCACTGGCTGCTTCCACGTCCTCTGCAACCCGTCTCCGCCACCGCTGTTTGTCTCTTCTAAGCAGCGCCTGTCGTGTGGAACTGAGGGCTCTGTAGGTTGTCATGTCACCGGTGAGGCGAGCTTGCCTGCGGTTTTCGACTATCGTCAGGGTCTCTTCGCTGATCCAGGGTTTAAGGTTTCTTGTTTTCTTTCCGAGGGCTGTTCTTGCAGCAACCAGGATGCCATCTTTAAGCTCAGACCATATATATACTAGTTCTACATCATGGGAGTCAGTTTGACTGGTTGTGTATTTCCTCCTTACTTCACCCTGGAACTTTTGCAGGTGGGCTGGATTTTGGAGTTTCCGGATGTCTGGTCTGTATGATGGCTCTCCAGGTGGGCTGTTCTTTTTCAGAGAGATTTTACACATGGCTACCACTAGGCGGTGATCTGTATTGCCGAACTCTGCACTGCGGTACACTCTGCAGTTATGAATACAGTTCCATCTGTGGTTGATTAAGACATGATCGATCTCTTTTTTGGTACAGCCATCATTACTAAACCAGGACAGTCTGTGGATACTTTTACGTTTGAAATAACTGCCGCATACCTTCAGATGATGTAGCTGGCAGAGTTGAAGAAGGCGGTCTCCGTTGTCATTCCTGGTGCCATGCCCATGTGGACCTAGGCACTGCTCATAGCCGGACCTATCTCTTCCTGTTGTGGCATTAAAGTCGCCCAAAACTACGATAAGGTTGCGGCGGTTGACTCCTGACATTACATCAGACAGCAGGTTGTAAAAAGTGGTTTTGTCTGTGTCATTACTGGAGTTTGTTGGAGCATAGACGGAAATCACAGTCAAATAACCATAGCGGTGTGTAAACCTTGCCTTGAGCATGCGTTCGGATATAGGTTCCCATGTTATAAGTGCGTTCCGGGCGCACCTGTCCAGTGCTAAGGCGACACCTTGGTGGTGTTGTCCGTCTCCTCTGCCACTGTAGATATAAGAGTAGAGTGCACAGAGAATAATTCCTGACCACTATCGGCAGTGTGGCGGAAGAATAATTTCTTCTCAGAAGCATGTTACACGTAAAAACAACAATTATCAGTTACAAACAAGATTTCATCAGTTTGACGCTTGAGATCAGTCGGGCTGGCTATAAGGGAATTTCCCACCGATATAAACACACGTTCATGCAGCCGTTCAGTTTTCGGGGTACGGATTCTTTGGGAGTCCACACGCGGAGTAACACATGAATGAGACCTTATCTTATTTCCCTCGGACAGTTATATGGACACAGTTTACCTCGACTGTCAATTTTGAAATTTTCCAGGGCTACTTTTATTTCAGGGGTACTTATATTAGATTTTGAAGATTTGTCGGGGGGGTACTTATATTCTTGGGGATACTTCTATTGGAGAGGTGAGAGTAATACTACTATGTCCATGTGTGTCAGGAGCAAACTTTGAGGAAAATATCGCCCTCATTCCAGAAACCTTGGGTTGAGCTTAAAAATTGCCTTTGCAATTTGTTTCTGGATACTATGTACTTGTTTGTCAACTTATAGCCTTAGTGACTGTATTTTCCACTTGCTTTGGGTCAAAAATGGACTTTGATCTTTGTCAATCATCCCATTGAAACCCATACTTAAGACTTGAAAAAAAGGCCCTCACAAAAATCGATGGCTGTTAAGTAATCTAGGTCCGATGTTGAAAATAATGTTTGTAGCGTTTGTGTGAATAGTTGTTCATCAATTCTCACCCTTAGCAACTTAATTTTTCTATTGCGTTGACCCAAAAATTGACCTGGAACTTGACCCATCATGCATCATACCCCATGGGTCTTCAAGAAGGGGCACCACTCAATTCCTGGATTATAATTGGTTCATTTATCTGTGACTAATTTTTACAAATTTTGCTGATTTTGTATTCATTAAGATGTGGTCTGTTAGAAAATAACACTCTCCTCTGGTCTTGTACATCCCTTTAAACTACATACCAAATGTAATGACCATCCGTCAACCCCTTCTTGAGTTAATCTCTTTCAAAGTTTGAAACAAAATCGGCTCCTGCAGTTCAAAGAAAGCCACTAGGTGGCCCAAACCTACATGACTTACTCTCAAGAGCTATCTACAACTCAAAAATCATGAGTATAGCATGTCCAGAACGACATGATATCAAACCTGGGCAGACTCACACACGAATGCTGACGAAAACATAACCTTTTCTGCGAAGGTAATAACCTCCTTGGGTTGTGTACACTGTACAGTCTTCTCTCTTCATCTCTAGATCTCATTTGTCAGGGCCTGAAGGCTATTTAAGTAAACATTGCATCAATAATTAAATGTCCTTTGTGTCACAGGTTCCCTTATCTAGAATTCTGAGCCAATTATCATATTTACCTCCCTATACCCTGCTTATGGTATGGGGGGAATATATTGTTTTTGCTGGCGTGTTCTTCTTCTTCTTCTTTCTTCTTCTTCTGCCAAAAACCAAGTAGATGTAGGGTGGTAGATCTATCAATGCAGGCAATATAGGTAGGTTTACAAAAGGTGAAAGGTGGAATGTGCATATCGACAATGGAATGTGTGTTATGCTTATGAGGACCTCATTTGCATAATTTATGCAGAAACTGTATATTTCCCTTACGGTAAATTAAACGTCATGGACGTCATATTGGAGGTGTAGGTACCTTTCAAAAAGGTGAATGCAACGGAATGTGAGTTATAATAATGAGGACCCAATTTACATAATTTATACAGTGACATCATATTTCTTTTGTGGTTAATGAGAGGGAAATATTCTGTATATTCTTTTATTGAAACCTCAGATTCTGGAACCAACTTAACGAACTCAAAAAGACCAACTCAGTACCTCAGGAAGACCTACCGGCCGACACATGGGTAGAACACAAGGATTTATACAACCAGTCCGAAGCCAGTGTCAACACTAAGATGGGCTTGACTGAAAATTTTCCTGTTGAAAGTGGTGTACGTCAAGGTTGCGTTCTAAGCCCCACCTTATTCAACCTGTACATCAGTGACCTCATAGATGAACTTAATCCGGAACACCTAGACGCCCCCCTATTACAACTGTCAAAAGTGAATAGCCTGTTTTATGCAGATGATATTGTTTTACTATCGGAAAGTAAGGAGGGACTACAGAACGCAATTAATACTCTTGGCCGGTATTGCCAACAATGGAAGCTAAGTAACTGTCAACCTGGCGAAAACAAAAATTATAGTATTAACAGAAGAGGCCTTTTATTCAATAATCTTAGTTTTTCACTATGTAATAAAGAGATAGAGATAGTTTCATCATATTGTTACCTAGGAGTTATGTTCACAGTAGGATGTACATTTAGCGCTGCCACGAAAAATCTACAAAAGAGGGCCTTAAGAGCAATGTATAACATCAGAAGTACGCTTGGAGAGACTAGATCTCCTGTATCACTGCATTGTAAACTGTTTGACACATGTATTGTACCGATATTATTGTATGGATCTGAAGTCTGGTGCAACAGTAATATGAATGACAAATCTCGGATAGAAATTGTACATTTGAAATTTTGTAAATATGTCCTTGGTGTTCGGAGGAACGCCAGTAACTTTGCATTTAGAGCGGAACTGAGTCGTTTTCCGTTGCAAATAGAGGCTCAAAGCAGAATGTACAATTACTATGTTAGACTAGTTAACGAAGTACATACAGGTAGTCTTCAATATGAAGCCTATATGGTACAACAAGATCTAGATCGCCCAAAAACACCCTGCTGGTTATCTAATGTAAGAAAAATGTTAGAAGAGTCCGCTTTTGCCTACCTGTACATAAACGGTCCCTCAAACACACATTCTCATTTAAATGAAAACAAAGATTGAAGGACATTTACATTCAAAAATTTAATTCAGAATTACATGTTAAAGGACGAATAGAGAACCAAGGCAACAAATTAAGAACTTACAAAACTTTCAAAAAAATCTATGAAAGAGAAGCATATTTAAACATTGCAAACTTCGAACATCGCAGAGCGATGTGTAAACTTCGCACCAGTGACGACTCCCTACACATAGAATCTGGCAGGCAAAACCGTACCCCTCCTAATAATAGAACATGTGAATTCTGTAACGATTTATATGTTGAAAATGAAATCCACCTTTAAATTGATTGTTCCTTATATAAAGATGAGCGGCAATCGTTGTTTAAGATAATAGATTTAGACAAGAAATGTACAAAAATGTCAAAGCAGGACACTTTTATATAACGGGGGGTGCCCTAACTTATGACGCGCCCTAACATATAACGGATTTTTTAGTGATCTTATTATGCATAAGTACGCCGTGTTTGTGTCCACTGACTATGGTCATAAGGAAGGTAAATAAACCAAGTTCATGCACATAATTGTTATTTGCATTCAAAACACATGTGTACATATTCATTTCTTGTTTTGTTGAGAATAGTATTTTGACAATAATGATGGCAGTGCTGAGTAGAGGGTCACTGCGTAGCTAGACGGCCCGGCACCTAAATAAACGACCTGCGCCAAGCAGATATACAACTATCATACACATAAGAAATATCACTTCATAAAACACACAAAAATTGGGTCTTTAAGTGTTTGTTGAGAAGAAAACCAAACAAAGAAAACAACGTAAACATCGCTGCCGTCTGGCGAAGTTGTTTTCCCGCCATTTTTTGGGGTCGCAATGGTGGCGGACGGCGATTCAACACACAGCTTTGTAACGCTCTAACATGTGATTGGTACCGTCTATGAAAAGGAAACTGAATACAGAGATGGCGAAGATATTTCCCAATAAGTAGACGGAGTATTGTTGATGTAAGCGGTGTCGTTTTTTCGTAATGTTTTGTAAGTCGGGTCGCATGCAAGACGTACATCAGGCCGCGCGCAAAGTGCGTAGTAGCCTATTTCCCGCGAAAACATGAGCTGGGATGCGCTAGATATAGCCCTTCTCTCATGACGTTAGAAGTGCACACAGTCAAAATTTTCCGGTCAAAAGAAAGCTAGAATATAGCAGACTTCAAGCCTTATTTACATTTCCCTAACTTCATCACCAATTTCTGAAGAGAGCAAAGTTACCGAAGCGTAATAAGTTAGGCACACTATCTGGCGTAGCACTAAATCAGAAGGTACATTCGTGAAAACGTCTCACAGCGTTTGCCGCTTGTAACGCGGAGCGTGAAGGGCCCATGAACAGTATGAATACATTTCTTGTCCATGTATGTTCTTTAGATGAATGTGTTCAAAATTCACTCATTAAAACATGACCATTCTCTGGCAACCAGCAATGGAGCGCCGTGAGTTTTTACAAAGGTCATATGTTTGGGCACCCCTCGTTACCTAATGTCCTGTAAGAATGAACATATAATGGACAAAGTACATGTATGTAGTCATATTTCCAAATGTTTCAGAAAGAGAGAAGAAACTAATAGGTGATCATCATTTAGACCCCGTTCACACTCATTTTTTTCAATCGCGATTGAAGTATAATCGCGATTGTTCGATCTGATCGCGATTGAACGCAAAGAAACTTTTGCGTTCACACTGCTTTTCGCCAAGTGGATTAAAGTACGCCGTGATCCGATCGCGATTGAAGCAAACCCGTGCTCCGCCATACCATCGGCGAACATCTGGTAAATGTCCCTCTTTCGGTGACATTTCCTAGTCTCTACCAGACTAACTAAACGGGTGAAATGTGATCTTCACTGTGGACTGACTCTACTGGCTAATTGTTCCTGTTTCTGCCGAATTCTACGATTCATACGCCCGTAAGAGGGCCTGGTGGAGGCTAGACATTTCCCCAGTTTGGCCTGCACCACCTCTCTCCCCCAGATTGCGATGAGGACCCTGGTCTCCTCATCGCGCCACCTGCCACCAGCTGAAGTTGCTGACAGAGTTTTATCCTTCTTCTTGGGCATTGTTGACGATGAAAAGTTGTTGTTGTTGTAAGAGAGCGATCTGATGTGTGTGGCTTGGGTTTGTTTCCCCGCGCGATGCGAACCCCACGTACCCGTATGTATGACTTCCCACCCCGGAACCAGCCGAAATCCCCGCCGGTCGCGATGGAATGAAATGAGTTGTGTTCACACTCAAAATTTTATAGGATTGGATTGGATCCAATCGCGATTGATCCTCCCCAAACTACCTCCGGAGGTGGATCAGAAACAATCGCGATCGGATCGATCCAATCGCGATCGGGAGCGTTCACACTGAAAAAATCAATCGCGATCGGATCGATTCAATCGCGATTATACTTCAATCGCGATTGAAAAAAATGAGTGTGAATGGGGTCTTAGTCTAGCAATAGCCCACAGTTTGCATGTTTTTGAGTTTTTAATGTTAGTGTAGCATTTTATCAACTTATGTTTTGCATTATGTTTCTTACAGGCCACATGTGGTCTTCTGTGCATTTAGCCCTTCTGGGCAGGAATATGCAATAAAGACTATTATTATCATTATTATTATATATGCAGAAACTTCATATTTCACTTACCATAGATGATAGGAATTTCATATTGGAGGTGCAGGTAGCGTTAGGAAAAGTGAATGCAACAGAATGTACATTATGCTAATGATGACCTCATTTGCATAATTTATGAAGTTACTTCGTTTTTCTTTTGTGGTTAATGGAGGGAAGTATTCTGTATTTTCTTGAAAATGTTGCCTTTCTAGTTAAAAGTTTAAGTTAAAGTCCTCCCACACCAGAGAGTGCATAGGGAAGCGGCCATCTTCGTTTCAGCTAGCCCTTGGGCCACACAACTTTGTGCAATCACTACAGCAGGGGACCAGTCCACTGGTAGTGATGCGAGTGCTAAGCAGAGAAAGCACTACTAGTACTGGTATGTATCATTTTTAGAGTCTTTGGTATGACTCGGCCGGGGTTTGAGCTCACGACCTATTGTATGCACTTGCGAATACTCTACTAGTACCCATTAGGCCATTGCACCGTTCATTTATACCATTGCACCGGTCAAACATTTACTAGTATATGAGCCTGTGAGTTATGCTATACACTAATATTGTTGTTGATATTGTGAATCAAAACCAAATGAATTCAATTTTTTGTATAATCTATGCTACTAATCCAATCTTTCTATCAGGGGGGTCTGCATGTTCACCTTTTACCATAACCTATGTTTATCACAAACTAATTGCATATAACGTAAGCTGAAAAAGGGCAATGCATACAAAAACTTAGTTACTCACCGCTGGAATCACAACAAACTTCACTAAAGCTGCCAAAGTCACAAGAAACTAGAGTTCCACGAACACATTATCTTCGCGAAATAATCAAGGCTTATTATGGAGAGTGATTAATATTTACATGCTTATCACCCCCTGCAAATTTGATCATGCACCATACCATTTGGAAGTTATGATGGGGCGAATGAGTCCAGCCTAGATAGGGTTAAAAATCATTTGTTGGTACAGGACTAGTGTATGTGTATAGAGTGTGCTGATATATGTTATAACCTAAGTCATGAAAATATATGAGTATGTTGATATTATATGGGCCACAAAGGTTCAATATTGGAGTGTTGTAACTTGTAAGTTGAAAGTGATGAAGAAATGGTACAGTCAATATATTTGAATAGAATTAATCTTTATTCCATATCATACATATTTCGAAAGACATAATCACATGTGACTTTTCAGCATCTAGGAGTGGTGCAGTTTTGGTACAGTGTACTCTCCAAGCAGAGGAGTGGGTATGGCTGGACAGTGGTTTTTGACGCATTTTTAGGTGTTTTTGTCAGGCTTTCTATTTTGTCCCCTTTTAGTTATGTAGCGAACCGTATGTTGAACAAAAATGCCTAAACTGAACACGTTAAAAACCAGCTGGACCCACACCTCTGATGGAGAATAGTGGGAGTCCCATCTGTTTATCTATTTGACCTACATGTACGTTTATGCAAGGCCATCTGTTTACATGACCTGACACTGTCCCATTATGAAATGCGGTGGGTTAACAAACTTTCTTTACTAATCCAGTGTTCTCACCAGAATTTTTCCACAGCATAGGGGTCAGGTACAGAAGGCCAACTTTACGCGGTGCAAGTCACGCGTGGAGTGCTGAAGACATGACCAGAGTAGGGAGTCTGGCATGTTCCCCCGGAAAATTTGTAAATTCATGACCCAATGAGACATTATTTCATGCATTTTGAGGGATAAATTTTGTGAAGTAGACTTTTTCCTCTGTCACAGCCTCATTCTAAAGCCAAATATGAACTTTTTATAAGAGTTATGAAGGGTCACAAGGTTTGTCCCAGAAAGAAACACCCCTATGCTGGTTGAAACACAGCATAGGGGTCCAGATCACAGCATAGGGGGTCCAAATCACAGCATAGGGGGCCCCTATGCTGAAAAGGCCTGGCGAGAACACTGATTTAATCATATAAATTAGATCTTGATTTGCATAATTAGTCATTGATTATGTAAAGCACCATCTGAGTTCTCTACATACCAAACATCACGACGATCTGTCGACCCCTTCTCAAGTTATTCATGTCCGAATTTCAAAACAAAAACACCCACTGTAGTTCTAAACAAGACGCTAGGGCCCCTAAACTTATAGTTATACAACTTACTTTCTGTGGCATGAACTATCTACCACACAAAAATCATGACCATAGCACTTTCAGAAAATATGCCCCTAAATTTTGAAGTTCCGCTGCAGTACCTTAGGTACCCGCTAGAAGGCCCATTATCGAACTTGACCTTCCTTTCTGTAAACCCTACCCATCCACCAAATATCATACAGATCCACCAACAGCTTCTCGAGTTATGCTGGCGACATACAAATACACATCCACACAAAGCCCGCTGCAGTCCGACGGAAAATGCCAGTGGAACCATTTTTGAACTTGACACACCTGCAAAAAATCATGAAGATCCATCAACGTTTCCGTCACTTTTTTGCCTACATACAAACACACAAAATTTAAAAGTCCGCTGCAGTACTGTTGAAAACGCAAGGTGAACCATTTCCGAACTTGACTTTCCTTTGCACAACCACTACACACCTACCAAAAATCATAAAGATTCATTGCAGCTTTCTTGAGTTATGCTCCTGACATACATACAGACCCACCCAACAGATTTTTCAACCTAAAACATAATCTTCTCCGAGTACAAGTACTCGGCGAAGATAATAACACTCACAGTGTCATCACAATTAAGAGTTCATGTTGTCATGTTGAAGGCTCAATAAAAATATAATCTTGCTTCAATGGATAAAGAATTTTGGAGTTATAGGCTGGAGTCCAGAAGTAGATTGTCTTTCTGGAATTAAATTGCTGCCTGTTATAACATATAAGAAATAAGTTCAATTCTTTTGTCTTCTTTTGTTTTGTTTTTCTGCTCATCATCATTATAATCAGATTTTTTCATTTCATCTCAGTATCCGTAGTACTATATTATACATATATATACTTTGCTGGCCTCTAGATCTAATTTATATCTTACATGCAGTACTGGGCAAGACCCGATGTGGGTATCAAGCCAAGGGGTGATAACAGAGGTGCACGCCTACCATTACCAGCCAAGAGTGTCGGTAGAGATCGGCCAAATAGACGCTCATATATATAAACATACCAGAGGAGTTGGCTGGCTGATCAGCGTGGCAAACAGAATTTATCAGCCAGCCAACTCCTCTTGAATGTTGTCTGTCTATTTGGCAGATTTCTATTTCTTTCCAGCTAACCTGGAGCCTGCATGGTACTGGTAGAGGCCCCCTGGTAGTGTTACTCATCACAATTCCCACTGGACACCACACTAGGCATTGTTTCTTGTGTTCAGGTATTATGGTCATGAAAAATTAATCATTGCTATTGTTATTGTTAAATTACTCTTTCTGCATGTAGCATAAATAAAATATTGGCTGGTCTGGGCCTGGATTTGATCACTTGAACTGTAAACAAACCTTGGCTGATTCTCACATTTTGCATATCCTGTACTTCCATGTGCCAAGCACTGCTCCACACAGGACCCAACAACACCAATCTACACATAACTGTTAGCAGGCTATTCTATTGACTGCTTCTGCAAAAATTACAGCAATAGGAAAGTTTCAACCCACCTTTTTTGACACACATAGAGGGCAGCAACCCTCACTACCCATCCTTCTTGTAGCACATTGTGTACACTGACACATGGGGGGGGGACCACAACAATGTCAATAGAGCTGAAGTTTTGTTATGCGTGCTAAGGGACATGCAGTAGGTACACAGTCTTTCTATGTAAAT
Organism: Branchiostoma lanceolatum; assembly: GCF_035083965.1. NCBI lineage: Eukaryota > Metazoa > Chordata > Leptocardii > Amphioxiformes > Branchiostomatidae > Branchiostoma > Branchiostoma lanceolatum. Next base: position 18,138,143 of record NC_089736.1, read on the forward strand.
TAGGATTAGCAAAAGGTAGAAACATTGAATAATGTTGAGTGAATACATATTTGTCAAGTGAGTTGCCAATCATTATTGGATACCACAGCTTTGAACACCCCCTTCAGGTAGTGGACTAGTCCTGATGAGTAACAGATGACTGCTACATGTGTGTACATATGTCCTGACCAGTCAGCAGCAGCACAGCCTAGACATATTTGGCAAACTTCTTGGTTTGACAGGAGCAAAACTTGAGATCTGGTTTGTGACTTCAACTTTATACTTTGTAGCTTCAGTTGACCTTATATAGTTTGTGAGAATTTGATTAGTTCTTTGAAGTCAGTGATGGCATAATGTTTATCATCTACATGTACTCAGTCTCTAGCAGCGGCAACTGTCGACTGTTAGAGGGCTTCTTTTACTTGCAGTCTTATACATTAGCCCTAATGTCAATGTTGATAGGGATAATGCATATAAGACTGCAAGTAAAAGAAGCCCCCCAACAGTCGCTCAGTCTCTAGCTGACACGGGTTTGCGGAAAAGGCTAGGCTGTCTACCTGGCCTGTCTACCTGGCCTGTCTACCACGTCAGGCTACTGAGATCCCCCCATTCATATCCCCAGAAATAGTCAGACACCTATGCAGCTGCACCCTCTAGCAGAATGCATCCAAACTACACCCAAGCTATCGAAAGAAAATAAAGGCTTTGATTTGATGATTTGAGTGTATGGCATAGCAATTATAGCGTATTGACCAGAAATCTACAAGTAAAGTAGAAATAAACTGATATTTGCTTACTTTTGTGAATTTCTAAGGGTATGCAAGCAGATAAACAGGAAACGGTTCTCGAGGTTGGTTGGTCCTAAAAAGGACTGTAATTTTCCCTTCAAGTTACCGAAGATTTAGTCATCATCGTACATCTAAACAAGGATTGTCTGCTTTGGACTGGTCCTAATCCCGACATATACTTTTGGTGGTGACAGTGTGCGTCTCTTTATGGTGCCGATACGCCCCGGGACCTCCCATACGATTGCTATGAATGTAATTGTCAATGGAGACCACCTTCTTTTTTTGTCAAAACAATTCAAACATATTGGCGGTATTGTGCCTCTACACAGGCAGTTATCGGCTCACTTGTACTGCATTTGCCGACTCTAGCCCACCTTTTTAGTTAACTTGTGAGGGGAGACTGACATTCTCGTATAGGGCTATTTAGGCCACAAGACAGTAATCCAGACCTGCTATCTAATACATGGTAATCATGTAAGAAAGAGGCTGTCAAAAGTCACCTACCTGGATTTTAGTCCATGAAAAACTTACATTGGCAGGGGTGTCTGACCTCTTAAGTTTAAATTTAGAGCATAATTTCAACTTTTTAATCGGCACAAACCGTACGTATTCAGCCATGTTTCCAAGAATTGACCTCTGACCCCTCTTCATAACCTGATTATCACACCAAAACACCAAACTTTTACAGCCCACAGACACCACAAACATGGATGAAAATCTGATTTTTCAACACAATGGGAAGGTAAAAACCCTAACCTGTAACATCCAGCTCCAAAATACCAACAGATCCAAAAGTAAAGCCCTTTTATACCTACTTTTACCAAGGGTACCAAACCTATCTCCATAGGCTAAAAGTGGGCCTTCTGCGCCTGCGCGGATTACTGGAGTGTGGCCTTTAACCATAGCCGATGCTGTAGGGCTGCTGTGAATTAGGATTTTACCATGGTCAATACTGACCTACCGAGGCCATATAGTGTCGACGATGTTTGAACAAATTTGGTGCATCCGAAAATAATTTCATCAGGTTGGTAGAATATAGGATATAGGAGATTCTTTTTACACAACCAGGTAATCTCACCTGCTAACGTTTTGATGTCTATCAGACACCTTCTTCAAAGCTTCTGACTGGAGTACTGCTTCTCACCGCTATAAGTAGCCGATGTAGGTGGCGTGTAACCGTTGAATCAAGGAAGCCGTCTGGATAAGGAAGACAACACCAGTGATGGACCGAGATGATGGGGGATACAAGCTTAGCCACGTTTGGGACAGTGTTCTTACCACAAAAGCGCCACCTACATCGGCTACTTATAGCGGTGAGAAGCATTACTCCAGTCAGAAGCTCTGAAGAAGGTGTATGATAGACATCAAAACGTTAGCAGGTGAGATTTTACCTGGTTGTGTAAAATAAATTTGGTGCAGTTATCAGGCATCGGTGACAATGTGCCATGCAGACATGCGGAGTCACTAACAATGGAATGAATGGGAACCGGTTTGGGATTCGGTGCAATTTAATGGAGTGTGCATTAATCCATTATGCAATTAAGTAGATTCTACTGTAAAGACCTTATTCACATAATCACAGAAATATGATGTCCTGAAGTTAATGAAATAAGTAAAGTTGCCTAAAACAGTTTGTGTTATTAGAATAGATGGGCCAGGCTAGATTCTGTCTCTGCTGACTGAATGTGCTGGAACTGAATAAGATGATACAATGTAATACAATTTTGTTGCATGTTACTAAGTGATGAGAGCGGTGGTGAAACAGTAAACCTTTATGTTCTACATTTGTTAGAGCAATAATTGATTTCTCCCTGCATTAAAGAACCTGGCCCATGTTGAAAATGGCAAATCAGTGCTACCAAATGACATCGCTCATAGAAGGTCTGCAATAGCCTGGAATCTATCCTATTTAGCTTCCGGCCGCTACCCTAGCTCCGCTGCGCTACCCAAGCTCCGCTGCCGGCCAAACATTTGTGTGTGTGCGTTCTGAAACCCCTACACGTATGTCGGGGTCAGGGTGTAGAAGGTGTAGGTAATAGGAACATAAGGGTGTAACCAACAGCCTGACGGGAAGATGATTATGAATATCTATAAATGTTACATACCATTTGTATATGGATCTGTAAGTAAGAGCACATTATTGTTAGAATACTAGCCTGGGACCTCCTCCCCCCCTACTTTGCCCCTAGCGGGGTCATCTGGGGACAACAAAGATGATGATGATGATGAATGAATGTAGCTGTGTTTATAAGGGAAACTATTTTGATTGTTATGAGATAAGCTGCTAACATAATTCCACCAGGCACTGCATACATTGTAATTCCGCCACCCTGAAAAGATACGTCCAAACAGATCTCCTATCCAACGTCCTCCAGTATAATGCATCCCTGTATATCTAAACTGTGCATACCTGAGGGGTACTGCACTAGAGATCTCATCAGACCAATTCTTCAGACCAGTTTATATTTAGTGCTCCGAACCGAACTAAGAAACATAGACTTTGTTTCCTTCGGGATACTTACAATGTACAATTGCACTTGACATGTTTGAAAATAAAAGTCCAATATTCAACCTAGTAATTAATCATACAGAAATGTTTCTGTAAATTATACACACACGCAATCCATACTGTGAAATCATGCTGTTATTTATTTGTTTGTTTGTTTGTTTGTTTGTTTGTTTGTATTGTATACCCGGTAAACAGCCTCATGGCATAACACACCAGGTTTGTACTGAATGGTACAAACTGCATGTCCGGACAGATACATTTGATCCACTCACACCAGGATTAGGACCCATACTCTTTTCAATAAGTGTGGTGGGTTCTTTTACGTGCTTGAAGTGTGGCTCTCCGCAAACATGGGACCTCCATTTAATGTCCTATCCCAGTGATGTCCCTAACCGAAGCTACTTATTTTCACCTGAGTGAAGTGGGGAGAGATGTGTAAAGTGCCTTTCCCAGGGGCACAATGTCAACGAGACAAATCAGGAGACCCCAGATTTGAACCCAGGACCTCTGGGTTCTGGGCCAAACAGTCCCAGTGCCACTACGCCACTGTGACGCCAGTATTTATTGAATACTGGTACAATATACAGTGTACATGTAGTGTCTTTACCAGATATTGCATGCGTGTGTTGATCATGTCCCAGTGTGGACAGTAGACCCAAAGCTATGTAATAGAGATCTAGCAAACATCAGCCTGTAGCAAGTTTGTGTAGGTCAAGAACTGACCAAATTCCAAACACAAATACAGCTGACAGCTGCCTTACAGACAAAGGAGTAGGATGCAGTATATGTAGAAATATGTGGTGTGGCAGACTTACACACATGATCATGACATTCTGCACAAACATATAATCTCTAGATCTTACCTCATACACTGGAGAAACTGGGTTCAAAAGTGTAAATTTGACTAGCAAATGATGAGCAAGGGACAAGGGAGAAACAGCATGGAGCTGTACTACACAGCTCTGGTATGTATTTGACCTTTAACCTGTACACATAGTTGACATTCACTGACCAAAAATAGGTGCTGCAGGAGCCGGATGGGCACATTTGGGCGGAACCCTGGGCTGGATCCAAAAATGGCTTCTCCATCCTGCCCTGCATGCTGTAGGCACCAACAGCTTCCAACAATGTACATTCCTAAAGGGTAGGCTCATGCAGAACTATTGCCAACATTAATACTGGTGTAGCTGGCCAGAATTTACCCAGGTATATGGCAGTTGGAATCCACCCCAGGGTATTCCAGAATAGACCAAGTGGTAACCTTAGGGGTCAACATTAGATATGAGGTAGGCTCTGTCAGACTCCATAAAAAAATTAGGTTGATGGAAAAATAGATTGTAATTGGCCAAATCGACTGAATGACATGGCAGAGGTCAGTTAGCCAGCCATAGTAGTACAAATTGCAACCTCCAACAATGTATGATGATGCATGATGACACAGGCGATGAAGGAGGTCTTCTGGATATGTTTGGGTTGTAGACAACACTTGGCTTGCGTAACGTTACATCTTAACCCTTCTCCTGCGGGACCCAATATATTGGAGTTGCACTTATAGAGCCTGTATATTTGGGTCCTGTATATGAACAGGTTGGGGGTATTTCTCAGCTGAACGCATCACACCGCAGCGAAACGCACTGAATGCGGGAGTAACTTTGGCACCGCAGTGCAGAAAAACTCAAGGGAAAATGACCTGATTAAAAAAAGATAAGAAATGAAAGTAATGAAATATACTGCATCAAAAAGCCCAGCAGGACAAGGGTTAATCATTCTTATCTGAGGGCAGGTATGTAAGCGTGCCACACAGCACACTTTGATGGCGTCAAATGTGCACAGGAACACGCTTTGACGGCCGTCCCATATGGCACCCTGGGACGGCCGTCAAAGCGTGTTCCTGTGCACATTTGACGCCGTTGAAGTGTGCTGTGTGGCACGCTTACATAGCTCCTGAGGGTATATATGGTGGGCATTCAACAGAATCTGGCCTGGGAGGGGGGGTGCCAGAATGTACCTATATAGGCCAGATTCTGACCTTGAGTATACCCAGGTATACTCTGGTGGCCAGGGGTAGATTCTGGCGGCTACAGCAGGGTATGCTGTCCTAAGTGTCCATCTCAAATCATGATCATCCTCTTGTAGGTACTGTTTTATATTTGAGTAGACAGGTGTAAGATGGCATATATATACAGATCATGTGAATTGATGTTCATTGATACTTTTATCATATAGGAACTCAGGCTCATCGATCACAAGATTGACTCCAAGCTGTTACGCCAAGTCCAACATGCAGATATAGAGGAAATCAGCCTTGTCTGTACCTTATCAAGAGGGCATGGAAGCAGTGGACTCAGATGTAGATATACACATGCGATTCCACAGCATGTAAATACTTAGATTCAAAATGTGGCGTGCCATGGGCAGAGTTTTTTAGACCGTAAAATGTTTACTTTTTATTTTCAACGTCTGTATTTAAAAAGGGTTGTATTTGATAACTGTTAGACGAAGAGCCTTTCGTTACCTTACTAGAATATGTAGAAAATTATTATATTTTGGTCCAATGGCACTATACAGCAGTAAATATTACCATGTGATGGTGATAATGGGGGCACATTCTATAGCTTTTGAGAGATATAGAAATATACCAACAGGTAACTCATTGCTATCTAAGGCTTCAGTTATTTTGTCAATTAAGCATAAATCCAAGGCATATTGATGAGAATAAAGAATAAAATGTGTTTCTTAGTGATTTAAAATCCCTTTGTAGACTAATTTTTCCAATATTTTTGAATATGTAGGAAGAATGGATATGGGTCTATAATTAGAAAAGATGTCTGGCTCTCCAGTTTTATATAACCTAGTACTTTTGCTGCTTTCAGCTCGGTCAGCACTGATCCTGTTGACAACGAAAGTTAATTTAAAGATATGAGTAACTTTAAGTGGTTCTAAAACAGGAAATATTTTGCATGACCTGGGGCTGTATTTTTCAGATTAATATGATATCATGAATCTCGAAGAAGCTGGCTCTTCAAAAGAGCTGAATGGTGGGTATGTGTGTTCAAGAATTTGTATTAATAATCATACCATTCTATCAAAGTTCTTGTGTCACAGGCAAAACTACGAAAGCCACTCTCTCCTTTTTCAGCACCCGGTTCCAGTGCTGAAAGTGGCTTCAGCACTGGAAAACCAGGGCAGAGTGGAGTTCAGCACTGGAAAACTCGACGTGAGCACTGGAAACCGAGTGTTGACAAGTATTGAACGCACTGCAAACGGAGTGCCGAGATACTTGCGCTTTTAAAAACGTAGTACGGCAAGAAAATAAGCCGTACCGGTAAACAGAAGTTTCAGGGCCACCCAAATCACTTTCAAAATCTTATCCAGTTTCTTGAGTAATTATTTTTGGCGTAACGGTTATATTAATACCTGGATGTCTAACATTCATCAACGTGGTCATTGTTTATTTTCCATTGATTCAGCACTGGAATACATACCAGTGCGGAAGGCGTGGCTTTCATAGACTTGCGTGTCACAGTGGACGTATTCGTGGCAAATACAAACATTCTGGGTCGAAATATGTATTAAAAAAACTGTAGAAAGTCTGTATGTTGGATCTGTTTTATCAAAAGTTCTTTTTTCCGGAGACTGTTTGTCGGATCAAGGGTTCAGCATCACCGTGTCCGATGGATTCATTGTCGGATCCGCCTGCATCCACCAAAAATACAACAAGAGTGGTTTTTAAAAAAAACACAGGCGACGTGAGGATTAGTATGAAAGGAAGTAACATATATAATCAATCTTTAAATCCAGCTTGTATAGGGAGGCTAGCACAGGGAGTGTTTGAAAGGTATTTAGTCGTAATTTGCTTGCGTTCAAAGGTTTGTTGATGTTTGAATCTATATCTGAAAGTTCAGGTTATCATCATCATATTAGATTTTCTGTATTGTCTTTAATGTGCGTGTGTAGGGTACAAGTTTAGATCAACCTGCCCACTGTGATGCAGCTCATAGAAAGCAGATATTTTGGCTTAAAAGTAATATCAGATAAGTTTATTTCCCTATCTTTCTCTTTCTGCAAATGTGCATTGCAGTGGTTATGTATATACATTAGATATCCAGGTTACCAGATACGCAAAAAAAATTGCTCAAGCAACTGTATACAAATTTGAAACAGTCAGTCACTGATGACAGACAGCGGACGCTGTCTGAAACGTCTGTTTCAAAATTTTGTCTTCAGTGTCTGAACAGTTTTTAGGCCACACCTATCTTTTAGCGCCGAACATGTTCCAACCATCTCCTAACAAGTAAATGACTTACTCCTGACTGAGCCCCGAATGCTTTCTAACCTACTCCGAACCATCCCGACCTCTAGTCGCGGACTGCCGAATCTCTCCTGACTAATCCCCGACCGAATACTAACCCTCTGACGGATTAACATTGACACATTCCTTGACTTTCAAACGAGGGGTCATTTTCGATTTTAATCAAAATCATCCGTTCTTCTATGTTTCTAACATCACCGAGAGACCGAATTCAGATCACGCTTAGATTTGATACGGCTTTTAATGTTCTTCTTTGTTTTTGGTCGTGTGAAGGTCGGCGGGGATTCGCCCATGTTCTGATAGGTGTCACTTGGCTGGAAATGAGTAAGCAGAGTGGTACGGCCTTGGGTTTAGTCATGGGTAGGTTTGAAACTAGTTGAGAGTAGGTCAGCAGTGGTTTTGGCGTGGTTTAAGCCCCGGTTACACATAGCCGAACATGGCCTCCCGACTCTCCCCCGACCATGGTTAGAGTGATTCGGAGCTAGGTCGGCTGGCGTTCGGCTGAGTCGGCTGGTGTTCGGCTGCGCCAGCCGAATATTTTAAACTAGAGCTCCACGAACACATTATCTTCGCCAAACAATCAAGGCTTATTGTGGAGAGTGATTCATATTTACATGCTTATCACCTCCTGAAAATTTGAGCATACACCATACCTTTTGGAAGTTATGATGGGGGGAGGGGATGAGTCCAGTCTAGATAGGGTTAAAATCATTTGATGGTACAGGACTAGTATATGTGTCTAGTGTGCTGATATGTCATAACTGGTCATCAAAAAATATTAAAAGTGATGATGAAATGGTACAGTCAATATATATGAATAGAAGAAATCATTATTTCATATCATACACATTTTGAAAGACATCAGTGGTGCAGTTTTGGTGCAGTGTACTCTCCAAGCAGAGGAGTGGGTCAGGCTGGTTTTTGACGTGTTTTAAGGTGTTTTTGTCAGGCTTTCTATTTTGTCCCCTTTTCGTTATGTCGCCAACCGTGTGTTGGACAAAACTGCCTAAACTGAACACGTTAAAAACCAACCGGACCCACACTTCTGCTTAGTGTGTAGTGAGACTGCATCTGTTTATTTATATTCCCCATCTGTTTATTTATACTTTTAGGCAAGGCCCTCTGTTGACCTGTTTGGGGAACACTGTCACATGTCCCATTATGAAATCTAGTGTATTTACAAACTTTTTTTCACTAATTATGCAGATTAGCTCCTGATTTGCATAATTAGTCATTGATTGTGTAAAGCACCATCTGAGGTCTCTTCATGCCAAACATCACGACGATCTGTCGACCCCTTCTCAAGTTATTCATGTCCGAAGGTCAAAACAAAAATACCCACTGCAGTTCCAAGCAAGACGCTAGGGGGCCCAAACTTACACAACTTACTTCCTGTGGCATGAACTATCTACCACACAAAAATCATGACCATAGCACTCGCAGAAAATATGCCCCAAAATTTTGAAGCTCCACTGCAGGTAACCGCTAGAAGGCCCATTATCGAACTTGACCTTCCTTTCTGTAAACCCTACCCATCCACTAAATATCATGAGAACCATCAACAGCTTCTCGAGTTATGCTGGCGACATACAAATACACATCCACACAAAGCCCGCTGCAGTACCGACGGAAAATGCCAGGGGAATCACACAAAAATTAAAAGTCTACTGCGGTACTGTTGAAAAACGCAAGGTAAACCATTTTCGAACTTGACCTTCCTTTGCACAATCACTACACACCTACCAAAAATCAGAAAGATTCATTGAAGCTTTCTTGAGTTATGCTCTTGACATACATACAGACCCACCCAACAGATTTCTCAACCGAAAACATAATCTTCTCTGAGTACAAGTACTCGGCGAAGATCAAATGAATTTAAAACATTCAGTTCTGAAAGGGAGGTCTGGAATGGGTTGGCCGGTATTCGGCGTGGTCGGCTAGTATTGGGGAGTAAGTCAACAGTAGAATTAGAACCTATACCGTGCCAGAATCATTGATGACTTACTCAAAAGTAGTTTCTAACGTACCCATGACTCATTCCAAGGCAAAGACAAATCTCTGCTAACTCATTTCAAACCAAGTGACTACTCAGAACGTGGGCAAATCACCCCCGACCTTGACACAAAGTAAAAAAAGAAGAATGCTAAAACTGCGGTAATGAAGCTAAGCGTGAACCGAATTCGATCTGATGTGATGTAAACAACACAGAACAATGAGGGGAACAAATGCAAGTTTATACGAGAATTTTCAAGAATTTTAGCAAAATTATCCAGGAAAATAAGGAAGAAACTAGAGTTCGATGACATCATTCCTTCGCCAAATGATTATGACTGATGAAAATAAGGTCATTTGCATAACTCATATTAGTTGATCATCATCTCTGCCCAAATAAGTTATCCAAATTGTGATAACTTTAGTCTTATCTTAACAAAGAAGGCTATACTAGCATTTTATAATCAACAAGAGTTCTACGACCTCATACCTTCGCCAAATGATTTTAACCTATGACTGACGTATTAGGAGTGTGTCTCATCAATTATAAATCATACCAGTTGATCATCTTCACCCAAATAACATAAGTTGTCCAAAGTATGAGCTTAACAAAGAATGTTATGCTAACATTTATCAATTATGCATATGAGGTCCTTTTTAGCATGATTGATTCAATGGTGTTCACATTCACACAACTTCCACATGCCACAAGTATGAAATTGCCGTCCGTTATTTACTAGTATGGAATTAAAGTAGTTTCTCATTAATTATCCAAATTAGGCCTACATTTGCTTATTTTCTATCTATCAACATTCCTATCTTCCTCGGTTACAAATGTCACATATTTGGATAGTCATATCATGGAACACAGCGGGTTTTTAAAATTACCTCATTAATTATGCAAATAAGAATCTGATTCGCATAATTATCATCCAATCATACAAAGCATCACGTAAGCTATCTACATACCAAAAATCATGACCATCCATCAAGCCCACCTTGAGTTATAGTATATTCTCATTAATTATGCAAATGAGGTCTTCATTTGCATAGTTGATATCTACATATACTACATTCACCCTTCATCAAATACTTCTTCAGCAATACATATCCATACTCCATGTACAACCTCCATGTACACCATACAGTATGACCTATACTAATAAATCACCTCTTCCTTCCTAGATATAACATGGTTAACCCACCTACCCTGAACACCATCCTATCCCCATGCTGTGACACACCACTACTGATTGTTCTTCGAATTCCTGATGTAAGGCAGTGTATATCCAATTTTGGTCTGCTTCCACCAAATTCCACACCACTTTCTGCTGCTAGCTTTCTCATACCACTGCCGACAGCTTGAGTGACAAGTCAATTTATCCCAACTATTAAGTTTCCTGCATCCCACATGACAAATACACAACCCTACCACTTATCCTTGACCCCTCGAAACAACACCGGCAACACGTCCCAGGCAGAACACAATGCTCTAGCATACAATATAACACATTTTTACACTTTTCTCGTTAATTATGCAAAGCACTTCGCCCAAAATCTAATCATCTTCAGATTTCCCACATACACACCGACACACCAACTACAACAACAAACCATCCAGGCGTTCTCGGCTTATTCTGTTCACTAACAGACACACAGACAAGCATCAACGAATAACCTTCTTGACGAAGGTAATTATGCCCAAGCAGACCTCATTGGCATAATTTAGATTCAGTGATGTTCACATTCACATAACTTCCAAACCCCACAAGTATGAAATTGGCGTCATTCATCAGTAAAGAATTATAGAAGTCATCATTGAATATGCAATTTAGGTCCTCATTTGCATATCATTGATCTATCAACATTTCTCTCTTCCTCAGTTACAAAGGTCACATATTTGAATAGTCTTATCATGGAACGCAGCGGGTTTCTGAAGTTCCCTAATTAATTATGCAAACTAGAGTCTGATTTGTATAATTATGATTTGATTATATACCAAGCTTCACTTAAGCTATCTACATACAAATCATGATGATTCGTCAACCCCATCTTTAGCTAAAGTATTTGAGCATTAATTATGCAAATTACTCAAGTTATCTACACACCAAAAATTATTACCACCTGTCAACCCCTTCTTGAGTTATTTCTTTTCAAATTCTGAAAGAAAACCTGCTCCTGCAGTTCTAGAGGACTCAAACCTACTCTACTTAATTTCCTTCCGAAGGGCGGAAATCAATTGACATACCACTCAAGAATCACGACAATAGCATGTACAGAACACGAGATATCAGAACAGGAAGCTCCACTGCAGTAGTAAAGAAAGTCACTAGGGGGCCCAAAATCTAATTACTAAATATTTGGAGATCTCATCAATCCCTATCCAAATATCAAATATGTCTTCAGGAGTACTAGTTATTCTATGTTTTACCTCTACGTCACAAACTCCATGTGTCGCGATTTAATACTGCGTGCTGCTGCCTTCATCTTGTGGGAGGGAGTAAGGGACCAACCATTTCACACTTAGTTAACTGGGGAGGGACTATCCATTTAAGGTTAGGGTGTGGTGAAGGAGAAACAATGAAATAAAACAAGACTGGCAATGATAAAAAGACATTGCCATGGCGACGGTGGTTGTTGTTTTAATTTTTACTGTACCCTGCTTAGGGCACAGTGATAGGTGGTGCTGGTCATACAGGATTTCTAACGAAAAGGGCTGCTCTACTGGACAAATACACACACACACACGCACACACACAGACAGCGACAGTTCCAGATTCTACCAGACACACCCTACTGCCAGAACGAACATCGATTTCATCACAGCCTGATCATGACAACTGAAAACAGCCCACGGACCGGGTTCCCACCATACAAAATGACTATTCTACTCTGATAAGGACTGCTGTTTACATGAACAACATGTTAGGCCAAATCTACACAAATTTTAACATCATAGTCCACTTACCAACAGACACAGCATACACCATGCAACAGCTTGTACACTATTTATGTTCCCTGAACTATAGAACTAAGTCCTCTAGAGTGTGAATGGCCAGGGATGTTAGCTAAGGATGGAATGCCAGAATGGAATCCAATCCCAGGATGGAATCCCAGGATGGAATGCCAGGATGAAATGCCAGGATGGAATCCCAGGATGGAATGCCAGGATGGAATTCGAGTCCCACTGGCATACCAGGAACACCAGTCATAAAGGAATTTGCCAGTAATTCCTGGAGCCCTAATGAAATGCCAGCCTGGGAATCTTAATCCACAGAAATGTTGTTGTGTAAAAATGTGTCTCATGTGTTCTTGGAAGTGTACAGGATTATATCAGCAAGAAAGTGGCATCTTATCAGCAGGATAATCATCTAGTACTAGTACAACTGGCTTGCTAAATTTCCTTGCGACAGTGAAATTTTTCATTGATCGATCTGGCTTGAACATGTTCCCAATGTCATGAATGAGGTTAATGCCCTTTGATTAATCTGCTTGTATAGGTAACTGAAGCAGCGTGTGCACAATCGTTATCAGTACAGAGTTGATGCACTTATGACCTGTTCCCTGAAGAAAGACATTAAATCTTACAGTTGTAAGGACCAGCATTAGGGCATCTAAAAACATTGTAACAGACACACATCGTTTTAGAAAAGAGCAATATTACTGTAGAGCTGAGGTCTTAAATGGGTCATGTATACATAAGCCTGGCACATCTGGTAGACAGATGTAGCTGCCTGTCTAGGTTATCTAGGAGGAATTTCCCGAGGGAGGCTTTCTGTCTGACTAACATTCCTAACATTTTTATTGTCTTAATAATCCTATGGACACATGCCTGTACAATTCCTAGAATAGTTGCAATCTGCACACAATACTATATCATTTGGCTCGCCCCTGAGGCGTCGCCAAAAACTGTACTGGGAGGGGATGGGCCATCTCTTTCGCATGGGGTTGAGGTGTTGAAAGGGAGGGACAATCCATTTTACAAGAGGCTAAATGGTCTGGGAAGGGAGGGACAATTTTATAGGGGTCTAGGAATAGAGGGACAATCCATTTCTCATGGGATGAAGGCCTACAGTAAGGGTGAGAGGGATCATCCATTTTGCATATCATCAAGTTAAAGGTCTATAATGGAGGGACCATCCATTGTACATAGTCATGGGTCTGAGAAGGGATGGACCATTAATGTCACATTGAGTTAACGGTCTGTGTGAGAGGGCCAATGATTGTTACATGGATTAAGGATCTGGGAGGGGACGGAGCACCCCTGTTACACGGGTCGAGGCTCTGGGAAAGTAAGGAGACATTTTACACAGACCACAGAGGCTCGACGAGAGGGACCATACAGTCAAGGTCAGCTTCGAGGGAGAGGGAAATCCGTTTTACATTAGAGTGGGGATAAGGGGAGAGGGAACGTCCATCCATGCCAGTTTGAGGTTGGGGAGGGAGAAAGCATCCGTTTTCTTTCAAGATCAAATGGGAAACAAACTATAAACCAGGTTTTGAACCGTTTATTTTATAGCAATTGTTGACAAAACAGGAATGCAAGGGTGTACAATGTGTTACAAAAAGGCACAAATTGCACTACACCTGAAACAATTGCAATTACGAGAACTTCGTTTACAGATCGCTGGGGGCATGACAGGAAGTTAACTTGATTTGGGATTGTCATTTCTGTTCTAGGTTCAACCTAGAGATGTACCATCCCCTCTGTTTGCCTGAAGCATTATCAGCCGAGAGAATCATGATCTCTTGATGGATGGCAAGGTGCTGAGTCCATTTTGATGACACCTTGAGTTTTGTTGCTGGTGAGGGGTCGAGACATCTCGAGAGCAACGACTACTTCTGCACACAGCGCTCCAGCCTGTTTCTGCGGTATGTAGACCCGGATGTATGGCTAATTCAATCTCTATGGCTATGTCGATGGCTGGGATTACATTTGAAGAGACCGCAAAGTTCAGTGTTCCAGAGATCAGGGATTTCCCTGGTTCTGTTAGCTCATAACTACTCAGACTCTCCAACCACTTGCCTTCCTTTCTCAGGTCCTGTGTCATAGTCTTGGTTCGGGACTCCAAGATATGACACAAGGCAAATTATGTCCTGGTCTGGGTCCCCGACAACCACCAACCAGTCAACATAAACGGAAAGGACAACAGATGGTAGAAGAACCCAAGCTGTCATAAACTAACAGAACCAGGAAAATCCCTGTTCTCTGAAACAATGAACTTCACAGCCACCCCGAGTACAATCTCAGCCACCGACACAGTCACAAACCAGCCACAAACTGAGCCTATACACCACAGAAACGGGCTAAAGCCCTGCGTGAAAAAGTAGCCACCACTCACAAAATGCCCTCACCCCCTACCAGCAATATCACTCGGGATGTCAACGAAATACACTCAAGCACCCTACCATCAACCAAGAGATTGTGATCATCCCTGCCGACAATGCCTCAGGTACACAAAGGGAACCGTACGTTCAGTTAAAGCTATAAATGGAACATCACAAATCATTAACTTCCTATCACCCAAGACAAGTCAGTCCCAGCCCAACTCTGCAATGATGTAAACACTTATATATAATACCAGGTCCTCTGGCAGGGCGTACACACGAGCACCGGCACCGGTCTTTCTGGATGTCACCGTGGAGATGACGCACTTGTCATTAGACAACCACCTCTCACCCAGAATAAGTCCCACCATGAACATTGGTGTAGCTGATCTGAGCTTCAAGGCATCAATAAGATCATGGAAGCTGCTGAGAGACGTCAGCTTCTTGTAACTGCAAGAAAGGGAAATTACGGTCAATTAAGACTAATGATTTTTTGCTTTGAACATTCTAAAAAAGGCAGAAGGCTGCCTTATTGTCCGTCAAGGTGACAGAAGTCATACGGAAGAAGTTAATGCCTGATACAAATATGTCACCTAAATTGGTCAAACTGTTGGTTACTGATCCTAACTGATCAAAGTTGATTATACTGGCAAAGTTTAACATCAGTGACAATGGCCTGAACTTGTCAAAAATGGTAGTCTGGTTCAAAAACGGTAGTCTTGTTCAGGTTGGAGTAAGTTGTACAGGATCTACTCACAGGTGCTAATCCAGCAGTCTTCTCCAATCCCTTCAGTTTCGAATTCTGCAGCAGGGCCAGGGTACGTGCACGTATCAAAAGGCAGCCTCACACCTTAAACTGTTCATCCAGTCCTAAGTTGGAAAGGAAAAAGACAATGTATTAGGACATTTGATTATAAGTCAGACCGCTTTTAAGCACACATTTCATTTACCAGGAAATGTCTGGTTCATAAGTAGAGTTCATAATTAGAGAGTGAAGCGCTGCGATACCAAAGACAATTGAATATCCTGAAGTTACAAGGGTGTTCAATTCTTGACCTTGCTGTCTGTCTAACCTTTAGAAAAGAACCACAGCTCTTGTAGATAAGCCGGTAGATTCGCTTGGCTTTGTGATGTACTGGATGTTGTCACATTGCATATTCAGTGACGGTGTTACTTGGCACCTCCCGTACCCAGCCCGGAGTAGCACGTCCAGACATTTCTGCGATATTAGCAGAAAAAGGCATGCATCAGCTGACAAAGTCCAACCATGATATTAACATCCTACATTCAATTCACAATCAGACAAGCAAGTAAAAGACAACATTTTTAAGCATTGTTCAGGTTCAGAAATTAAAACAGTCTAATAACTTAAACTTGCCAACACAACGGAATGAATCATTCATTGACAAAAACTTGTCCTTTAATTTAAAATCTGGGTGGTGATGGTAATAACGGAACCTGAGCCTGCTTTCACACAATACAGTACAATACCTTCAAGTTGTCATATCTGTGGAAGCCGCATGTGTTCAGCAGCTCATTCTATTCACATTCCTCTTCTAGTCCTAAGTTATAAAGAGAAATGTAGAATACATTGGGACATTTGATCAGAATGTCAGGAAGTTTATTAGTACGTTGTTCATTCACCTAATTTTCCATGGTACAGATTAAAATGGCACACATTAAAAAGTAAGACGCTACGAAATCATAGACGCTTGAAGAAACGCCGGGTTAGTTTATAGTCCTAGCTTATATAACTTTGATATTATAAGTGTATGGAAGATCATCCAGTCAAGTACAACCACGGGGCATTGGATCAACCCAATGACAATCAGCTGAAGGAAAGCTTGATAAGGAGGCTCCGATGTAAAGGTTTAAACTGCAGAAAAACTCCTACCTAACCAAAGTTACTGATTAAAAAAACATGTCCCTGACTACTCGTAAGCAGCCGGTCTTACCTTCAGAACAAACACCGCATGTCCTCGAAGATGGTCTCGGTGACGTCTTGGTACTGCTCCGGGAGTTGTCTTCTTCAGGTTCGTTGCGATGCCCCCGTTGTGATGACACTTGATAGCTGGTGATGTGGGGAGAGGGAACATCCATTTAGTGTCAGTTTGGGACCCAAAAAACTAATCCTAACTAAGCTATCC
Organism: Branchiostoma lanceolatum; assembly: GCF_035083965.1. Lineage (NCBI taxonomy): Eukaryota > Metazoa > Chordata > Leptocardii > Amphioxiformes > Branchiostomatidae > Branchiostoma > Branchiostoma lanceolatum. The sequence goes on from NC_089736.1 coordinate 18,155,198, forward strand.
TAACTAATATTAAGCTAAAAATCATGTAATAAATGTTGATTATGTCAATACATGGTAGAGTGGTGGTAGCTTGGAACCGTTTTGGACTAATGAAGTCCTTAAGAAAGTTATTTTGCCGCTTAAGGCTGAGTCATCTGTCAGATAGTTGTTAATGTGTTTGTGTTAGTGTGTTTGTGTTATTGCGGCCATAGGACTGTACATGTAGGTTTTGAACCACACACACCGGGAAGGACCCCTACTCTTTTCGATAAGTGCGGTGGGTTCTTTAACGTGCTCGAGGTGTGGCTCTCCTCAAACACGGGACCTCCATTTAACGTCCTATCCGAGGGACGTTCCTAACCGAAGCTAGGTACTCATTTACACCTGAGTGAAGTGAGGAAAGTCGTGTTAAGTACCTTTCCCAAGGACACAACGTCAAAGGAACAGATCAGGGAACCCCGGATTCGAACTCAGTACCTCTGGGTTCTGGGGCCAAACACCCTACCACTTCGTCACCGCGACGCCACACGTGTATGTTTGCATCAGTATGTGAGTGTTAATTTGTGTGTGTGTGTGTGTGTGTGTGTGTGTGTGTGTGTGTGTGTACATGTGTGTATGTGTGTGCGTTCCAACGTCAGCCTAAACCTGACCGGTGTATATCATTACATAGTATGTCAAATTGTTCGACATTGATACAGTCACATAATGTGCCGAGTTGTCCAGCCTGGTGCCGAGTTGTCCTGGTGCCGAGTTGTCCTGGTGCCGAGTTGTCCTGGTGCCGAGTTGTCCTGGTGCCGAGTTGTCCGACATTCCTTGAAATTTACGCCAAATATTGACAAACATTTTCTTCAGTTTACCTTCTCAGTGTTAAGATAAATGCGATTAGATATAGCTACGTCAAACTACGTGTATACCTATTACCTAATCCGTGACATACACAATGCCGCGTTTCATTCAGACCACATGCCTGAACTTCACTTCGTGACGATTTTATTCAGCACTGTAGATAAAAATGAACATCTCTCACTTCTGCAAAATTAGGCAATTAATCCGTCCGAAGTTACGGGACCCGCCGTTTTGTAGCAATCACAAAATACAAAATGTAATGTCATTATCAATGCAGTTATATAAAGCATGACAAAACTTTATGTAACGTTACATGTATAGCTATACCTCTTTTTGAATGTTTGATTTATGGGGACAAGGACATACTAATATGCTAGCCTGATTGAATGGCCATAAAAGCCCTGAACTACTACTGTAGTATACATCATCTTCATTTTTTTATCATTAACTTGAATAAATTGCTTTTAATTCCCAGACAGGTGTCGTTGATCAAGTTGTACGTTGTACATGTAGTCATCGTGAATCTATTGCAATGGCATAGGATACAGTGTTATGATATTTATATATCTTTGATGACAAATTTGCACCAATGTTGAGAGTTGCCCAAAATTTGAGGCCCTTTGTATCATTTCACAATTTAAGTCTACACGAGGGGCAAAAGTTTGACAGGCACTTGCTACTGCTATTTTGGACAGCCCCTGTGCAGACGACGTCCTGGTGGATCCAAGGAACAAGATGTTAATCACTAGCGACCCATAAGACAGTATACACTATGTATAAAGAGACGGATAGATAAAGATTTTGTAGACCTATATATATATATATATATATATATATATATGTATATATGTATATATATATATATATATATATATATATATATATATATATATATATATATATATATATATATACTTGTTTTTTGTTTGAATGACCTAGTTTTTAACCTCAGTTAGAGGTATGTGACAGTGCGTTTGCCACTTCTATATCAAAATCGTGAATATACTTCAAAATCTTTGAATATATATATATATATATATATATATATTCAAAGATCTTTGAATATATATATATATATATATATATATATATATTCAAAGATTGTAGTCATCTAGTATATTCACGATTTTGATATAGAAGTGGCAAACGCACTGTCACATACCTCTAACTGAGGTTAAAAACTAGGTCATTCAAACAAAAAACAAGTTTGACCTAGTTTTATTGCGCGGCCGGGGACGAGGATGTTTTTAGCTGACTTCAGCAATTTGAGGTTTCTGATCTAAATGTGGCGTCGTGTGGCGCAAGTGTAGAGCGCGCGGCTGTCAAATAATGGGACCCGAGATCTAATCCCGGGTTGTGCCCAGAGACATGTCCGAACTTGTGCCCCGACGTTGTGCCCTTGGGAAAGGCACTTAACACGACTTTCCTCACTTCACTCAGGTGTAAATGAGTACCTAGCTCATCTAGGGTTAGGGACGTCCCTCGGATAGGACGTTAAATGGAGGTCCCGTGTTTGGGGAGAGCCACACCCCGCGCACGTTAAAGAACCCACCACACCTTTCGAAAAAGAGTAGGGGCATGCCCCGGTGTGCGATGGTCCACATCTTACAGTCCGGTCTGGGATGACATCTTGAAAAGGTGATGGTTCACCTGTTATGTTAATCCTTCCACAAAATGTGGTAAATCGAAATGAATAAATAAATAAATATTCAGATTTAATGCTCACGTTTCAATCAATCAATCAATCAATCACATGTTTTTTATTGACAAACAAAGCTCTGGCAGCCAAAGGCTGAATTGTAGTTTGTTTCACAAATACACCGCCACAAATTAAAACATGTCCAGGTCCTAAACATACGTTAAGTACTACTACAGGTAAGTAGGTCATCCCTAGAGAGATCAAACTGACAGAGTTGTTTCAGCATGAAGAGCTTTCGGTTGCCTTGTTTGACAGTGTGGTCGACGTGGATATTCCAACGGAGGTCGGCCTGGATGTGCAGTCCGAGTAGTTTTACTGACACCACCTCTTCTAGCGGTTCGCCGGCGATGAATAGTGATGGCAGCAGGGGAACTGTTTTCGTAAAGAACACATACATGACCTTACACTTTCTAGGGTGAAGTCGCATTTTCCTGGATGATGCCCATCGGTCCAGGTTGTCAAGGTCAGTTTGGATGGCTGAGGCGTCCCCGATCGCCCTGCTCTCTGCTAGGTTGAGATCGTCGACAAACTTCCATCGCCTAGCTAGGGAGTTCTCACATGCACTGTTGATAAGGGCGCGGAATATCAGTGGGCCTAAAACAGTTCCTTGTGGAAGGCCACAGGTAGTTTCCATCCAGTCTGAGAAAGTTCCCTTGTACATCACTCTCTGTTTCCTAGCAAAGAGAAATGAACATATCCATACGGCAAGGGAGCCTCTTAGACCTAGCTTCAGTAGACTTGAGACAGCTAGGGTATGGTCCACCCTGTCAAATGCCTTTGCGAAATCCGTAGTAACCAATGTTGTTATTGTTCCCCGCTTATCAGCTGTCTTAGTCAGATGGTTGACTACATCTACAAGACAGTGTGTTGTCGAACGCTTGGGAAGGCATCCAAACTGGTCTTGGTCGATGTTGGACTTGATGTCAGCATATAGTTGTTTTGAGATAAAAGTCTCGGCTACCTTTGCCAGGGTGGGTGTCAGGGATATGGGCCTTAGCTCACTGATCGACGGCGGGCGCGTTTTAGGCAGTGGTACGATGTTTGCCTGTTTCCATTGATCAGGGACGACCCCCTCTGACAGGGAGGCGTTCAGTATGGACGCTACTGGGGTAGAGATCTCGTATGCAAAGTGCTTGATGACTCTATTTGGAATATCGTCCGGTCCTGCAGCTTTCTTCACTCTAACGTGCTGTAACTTGTTGTAAACTTCCCATGGTTGGATCTCGTCCAAAGGTCTCACTGGAAGGAATGTGGGCAGCCTGGAATTGTCCAGTGGATCCAACGAGCAAGTTACCGTGCACAGTGCCTCGTTCACAGCATTAGCAATAGCCTAATTCAACCAATCAGTCGTGTGATTCAATTACATAATCCCTCCCAAACACTTGATAAACTAGAGTTCCACGAACACATTATCTTCGCCAAATAATCAAGGCTTATCATGGAGAGTGATTAATATTTACGTGCTTATCACCCCCTGCAAATTTGATCATGCACCATACCATTTGGAAGTTATGATTGGGCGAATGAATCCAGTCTAGATAGGGTTTAAAATCATTTGGTGGTACAGGACTAGTATATGTGTAGAGTGTGCTGATATATGCTATAACTGGTCATGAAAAATATGAGTATGTTGATATTATATGGGCCACAAAGGTTCGATATTGCAGTGTTGAAAGTTGAAAGTGATGATGAAATAGTACAGTCAATACATATGAATAGAATAAAGCTGTCGCGTTTTTAGGTGTTTTTAGTCAGGCTATCTATTTTGTCCCCATTTCGTTATGTCGCCAACCGTGTTGAAAAAAACAGCAGGACCCACACCTCTGCTTGGAGAATAGTTTATTTATTTGACCTACATGTACGTTTATGCAAGGCCATTTGTTTACAGGACCTGACACTGTCCCATGTCCCATTGAAATGCAGTGGGTTAACAAACTTTCCTTACTAATTATGCAAATTAGCTCCTGATTTGCATAATTAGTCATTGATAATGTAAATCACCATCTGAGCTCTCTACATACCAAAACATCACGACGATCTGTCGACCCCTTCTCAAGTTATTCATGTCCGAATGTAGAAACAAAAACACCCACTGCAGTTCTTAACAAGCCGCTATGGGGCCAAAATTTACAGAACCTACTTTCTGTGGCATGAACTATCTACCACACAAAAATCATGACCATAGCACTTTCAGAAAATATTCCCCTAAATTTTGAAGCTCCGCTGCAGTACCTTATGTACTCGCTAGAAGACCCATTATCGAACTTGACCTTCCTTTCTGTAAACCCTACCCATCCACTAAATATCATACGGATCCATCAACAGCTTCTCGAGTTATGCTGGCGACATACAAATACACATCCACACAAAGCCCGCTGCAGTACCGACAGAAAATACCAGGGGAACCATTTTTTAAATTGACCCCCGTTTCCACAACATGTAAAAAATCATCACCTGCAAAAAATCATGAAGATCCATCAACGTTTCCGTCACTTTTTTGCCTACATACAAACACAAAAAATGCAAAGTCCGCTGCAGTACTGTTGAAAAACGCAAGGTGAACCATTTTCGAACTTGACCTTCCTTTGCACAACCACTACACACCTACCAAAAATCATAAAGATTCATTGAAGCTTTCTTGAGTTATGCTCCTGACATACATTCAGACCCACCCAACAGATTTTTCAACCTAAAACATAATCTTCTCCGAGTACAAGTACTCGGCGAAGATAATTATCACTCTGTTATAAAAACCTCGTAAAACCCCTAGCCAGCCCAGTTTTGCGTTGCATAAGCTTCGAAGCTAAACACCGTGAGCTCTGAGCTTTTGGAATCCAGCGGTGCGCCACGGAACTGGCCCGGGAGCACGCCGGCCTACGGCGGAACGGGCGCGTCGCCGGGACGGGGAAATCTTACGGGCTTGTGTGCCAGCGAATTCGTATGTTGAGCCACAGAGACCCGGAATTCTTTCAAGGTAAGCTCTCGTCCCGATACTTACAAATGTTGGTCAAGTTCGGGTATGAGTTGTTTTTATGACATATCTATGTATATTTAAGCTTAGCTTAGCTTGGCATTCATTAATGACAATGACAATGAACTTTATTGCATATTCATGCCCAGCATGGGCTGAATGCATTAGGTAACATAAAGTAAAAGAAATGGAACATTGTTATATATTCCATCTAAATCTACAGCGTCTCTTCTCTCTTCTTGAAACATTTGTATACAAATTCACATAGTTTTCCAATTATATCGTCGTTTTTAGATGACATGATACATGTGAATAGCTCGTTATTTTTAAGATGCGTATATTTTTTGTCTAGTTGTATGGGACTTACAAGGGATCTGCGCATGTCTGCGTATAGTGAGCATTCTAAGATAAAATGTATTTCATCTTCTATACAATCATTGTCACAGAAAGTACACATTCTGTTATTTGGTGGAGTCTGGTTGTACCTTCCAACTTCAATTTGCAATGTATAATCGCTGATCCTTAGTTTAGTCATGGCTCGGCGATAGTTAGAATTTTGTATATCTAGATATTTTTCTTTTTCATACGTAATCTTGAATTTTTTGTAAGTTCTCAATTTGTTTCCATTCTTCCCTTTTTCACCAGAAGAATTAAGTTGTGAGTAGAAATGTTGAAGAAAGTTATTAAGGCTGGAGCTTATCTGGCTGACTGGACCTTCTCTGGCTAGCACATACGATTTTTGCGCCCCGTGTAGATCTGCTTGGAGCTTAGGAAACGTTGGGATCTTACTTCCAAATATTTGCTTGGAGATTACAAAACTCTGTGGCCCACGGCCACCGCCTATGAGACAACGTAAACGATATCTCATAGGGGTAAACCCACACAGGCAACAAGACTTGATTATTTAACACATTTATTTAGTTAGTATTAGTAAAACATGCCAAAACACGAAGTAAGTAAAAAAGTTGTGCTAGTGATTTTTTGCAAGAGTAACTCTCAGTAATCACTAGTAATAAATTTTTAAATCCCTTACTAGTGATTTAATGAGCTAGCATGCCTCTAACTCATAAAATCACTAGTAAGAGATTATCTAAATCCCTTACTAGTGATTTAATGAGCTAGCATGCCTCTAACTCATAAAATCACTAGTAAGAGATTATTTAAATCCCTTACTAGTGATTTAATGAGCTAGCATGCCTCTAACTCATAAAATCACTAGTAATAAATTTTTTAATCCCTTACTAGTGATTTAATGAGCTAGCATGCCTCTAACTCATAGAATCACTAGAAAGAGATTATCTAAATCCCTTACTAGTGATTCAATGAGCTAGCATGCCTCTAACTTATAAAATCACTAGTAAGAGATTATTCAAATCCCTTACTAGTGATTTAATGAGCTAGCATGCCTCTAACTCATAAAATCACTAGTAAGGAATCATTTAAATCCATTACTAGTGATTTAATGAGCTAGCATGCCTCTAACTCATTAAATCACTAGTAAGGAATCATTTAAATCTCTTACTAGTGATTAAATGAGCTAGCATGCCTGTAACTCATAAAATCACTAGTAAGAGATTATTTAAATCCCTTTCTAGTGATTCAATGAGCTAGCATGCCTCTAACTCATAAAATCACTAGTAAAGGAATAATTAAATCCCTTTCTAGTGAGTTAATGAGCTAGCATGCCTCTAACTCATAAAATCACTAGTAAGGAATCATTTAAAACCCTTACTAGTGATTAAATGAGTTAGCATGCCTCTTACTCATAAAATCACTAGTAAGGAATCATTTAAATCCATTACTAGTGATTTAATGACCTAGTATGCCTCTAACTCATAAAATCGCTAGTAAGGAATCATTTAAATCTCTTACTAATGATAAAATGAGCGAGCATGCCTCTAACTCATAAAATCACTAGTAAGAGATTATTTAAATCCCTTTCTAGTGATTCAATGAGCTAGCATGCCTCTAACTCATAAAATCACTAGTAAAGGAATTATTAAATCCCTTACTAGTGATTTAATGAGCTAGCATGCCTCTGACTCATAAAATCACTAGTAAGGAATCATTTAGATCCCTTACTAGTGATTTAATGAGCTAGCATGCCTCTAACTCATAGAATCACTAGTAAGGAATCATTTAAATCCCTTACTAGTGATTTAATGAGCTAGCATGCCTCTAACTCATTAAATCACTAGTAAGGAATCATTTAAATCCCTTACTAGTGATTTAATGAGTTAGCATGCTTCTAACTCATAAAATCACTAGTAAGAGATTATTTGTATCCCCTACTAGTGATTTAATGAGCTAGCATGCCTCTTAATTAACTCATTAAATCACTAGTAAGGAATCATTCAAATCCATTACTAGTGATTTAATGAGCTAGCATGCTTCTAACTCATAAAATCACTAGTAAGAGATTTTTCAATTCTCTTATAGTGATTTAATGTGCTAAACCCTGTGCGGCTGGGCCAGCTGAAAGTATTACACGGTCGTCGTCGCCACAGACCAGATTCAATTACACCTCACAGCCCTGAGCTGCCATATGGGCCTCATGTGTTACCATTGGTTCGCACGAGAGGAGGCCCAAACATGTCCATCACGTTGAGTCTGGGAATGTACTAACGATACGGTTATCTATCACCAAGGAGCCATATCGCTGCTAGTCAAAGCATAATCTGAACAAGTGCAGCTTAGTAACACTCTCTACACGTTTCTCTCTTTTTCCACTGGTAAGTAACAGAAAGAGGACGTTTTGAGGCGGCTTACCTGGGTTTTTGGCGACGCCTCAGGGGCGAGCCAAATGATATAGTATTGTGTGCAGATGTGCTATTCTAGGAATTGTACAGGCATGTGTCCATAGGCATATTAAGACAATAAGAATGTTAGGAATGTTAGTCAGACAGAAAGCCTCCCTCGGGAAATTCCTCCTAGATAACCTAGACAGGCAGCTACATCTGTCTACCAGATGTGCCAGTCTTATGTATACATGACCCATTTAAGACCTCAGCTCTACAGTAATATTGCTTTCTTTCTAAAACGGTGTGTATCTGTTACAATGTTTTTAGATGCCCTAATGCTGGTCCCTACAACTGTAAGATTTAATGTCTTTCTTCAGGGAACAGGTCATAAGTGCATCAACTCTGTACTGATAACGATTGTGCACACTCTGCTTCAGTTACCTATACAAGCAGATTAATTAAAGGGCATTAACCTCATTCATGACATTGGGAACATGTCCAAGCCAGATCATTGAAAAATTTCACTGTCGCAAGGAAATTTAGCAAGCCAGTTGTACTAGTACTAGATGATTATCCTGCTGATAAGATGCCACTTTCTTGCTGATATAATCCTGTACACTTCCAAGAACACATGTGACACATTTTTACACAACATTTCTGTGGATTAAGATTCCCAGGCTGGCATTTCATTAGGGCTCCAGGAATTACTGGCAAATTCCTTTATGGCTGGTGTTCCTGGTATTCCAGTGGGACTCGAATTCCATCCTGGCATTCCATCCTGGCATTTCATCCTGGCATTCCATCCTGGGATTCCATCCTGGGATTCCATTCTGGTATTCCATCCTTAGCTAACATCCCTGGCCATTCACGCTCTAGAGGACTTAGTTCTATAGTTCAGGGAACATAACTAGTGTACAAGCTGTTGCATGGTGTATGCTGTGTCTGTTGGTAAGTGGACTATGATGTTAAAATTTGTGTAGATTTGGCCTAACATGTTGTTCATGTAAACAGCAGTCCTATCACAGTAGAATAGTCATTTTGTATGGTGGGAACCCGGTCCGTGGGCTGTTTTCAGTTGTCATGATCAGGCTGTGATGAAATCGGTGTTCGTTCTGGCAGTGGGGTGTGTCTGTCGCTGTATGTGTGTGTGCGTGTGTGTGTGTGCGTGTCGGTGTGTGTATTTGTCCAGTAGAACAGCCCTTTTCGTTAGAAATCCTGTATGACCAGCACCACCTATCACTGTGCCCTAAGCAGGGTACAGTAAAAATTAAAACAACAACCACCGTCGCCATGGCAATGTCTTTTTATCATTGCCAGTCTTGTTGAACTTCTTTTCTTTCTTATCATGTCTCCCGATCGAGAGCGCCTCGCCCCCGTTACCTACTCTCCAAGCAGAGGTTGGTGGGAAGATTGTGACCCCTTTATCTTATGCCCCGTTTCTTCAATTCTTGTCCGCTCTCCCCACCAGCGGGTAGCGGACGAAAAACGGGGTCGGGCATATGATAAAATGGTCACAATTTCCCCCACCAACATCTGCTTGGAGAGTACCGGCTAAATAAACATGCCTCTAACTTATTAAATCACTAGTAAGAACATTTTTAAATCCCTTATAACTGATTTAATGAGCTAGCATGCCTCTAACTCATAAAATCACTAGTAAGAAATTATTTAAATCACCTACAAGTGATTTAATGAGCTAGCATTCTTCTAACTCATAAAATCACTAGTTAGAGATTATTTGAATCCCTTACTAGTGATTTAATGAGCTAGCATGCTTCTAACTCATAAAATCACTAGTTAGAGATTATTTGAATCCCTTACTAGTGATTTAATGAGCTAGCATGCTTCTAACTCATAAAATCACTAGTAAGAGATTTTTCAATTCTCTTATAGTGATTTAATGTGCTAAACCCTGTGCGGCTGGGCTAGCTGAAAGTATTACACGGTCATCGTCGCCACGGACCAGATTCAATTACACCTCACAGCCCTGAGCTGCCATATGGGCCTCATGTGTTACCATTGGTACGCACGAGAGGAGGCCCAAACGTGTCCATCACGTAAGTCTGGGAATGTACTAACGATACGGTTATCTATTACCAAGGAGCCATATCGCTGCTAGTCAAAGCATAATCTGAACAAGTGCAACTACACTCTTTACATTACCGTTTCTTTCTTTTCCCACTGGTAAGTAACAGAAAGAGGACGTTTTGAGGCGGTTTACCTGGGTTTTTGAACTTCTTTTCTTTCATGTCTCACGAACGAGGCCGCCCTCGCCCCGACCCCCGCTACGTACTTCTGCGATCGGCTCATGTCATTGACCAGTTATGACCTCACTCGACAAGAAAACGAAAATACACTACTGCATGTAAAATAAATAGACGAATAGTAACTGTTAACTTGAGATTTACACCTCACACCTGATCATTACACACGGGACAATTTTCCAGTGGATTACGTTCAATGTGATTGAAATAAAGTTTACAGCTGATATATTCGGAGAAGTTTGTTTAAGTTCTAATCAACCAAGACTTCAGCATACCCAAATGACATTGATATTCTTCCCTTACTGCTCTAGTTGAAAAATGTTGGCTTTCTTGTAAACAGGATTACGTTCCAACATCTGTTCCTAGACAATGGTGTACTGACTTCTTATCCTGGTTTGCCATCTCATCTCATGTTGCGTTAAATCGAACCGTTAATCATGTCACTTGTGGAGGAGACACGACAGACATGTGTTTTGCTTACTTTTGCGATCGGATGATGTCCTTCATCTGTGTCGCCCGCACTAGTATGACGACATCCCCTGTGTGTCATATCATATTGAGAACACCGGCAAATTTAAGCCTATTTTCACCCATATTGTGGATTGTACCCTGACGAGTATTTGTGTACGGCACTTATAAAAACAGCATATGGGATTGTGAGGAAGGCGGGGGTGTTAGCGTTCCTTCTGTAATGGATCTTGCTGGCGGGATGACGAAGAAGATGACGAGACGACGGAAGACGAGACACAACACGCAGCTAAATAAAAGACGTCTTGACACGTTCAATCCTTGAAATCAACTGTCTTTATTCAAGTAAGGGCGTTCTGCGAACGCGCTCGTTAAAACGTTCACGTTCGGCGAACGTACGAAATAAATAGAAAAAAATAAACAACAAATAGCAATTTACGTTGCATTGCGGCAACGGCTACCATTGCGTCATACATTCTTTGCGTCACACATTCTTACACCTATGTTGTGTCTCGTCTTCCGTCGTTTCGTCATCTTCTTCGTCACCCCGCCAGCAAGATCCATTACAGAAGGAACGCTAACATCCCCGCTTCCTTACAAGATCATATGACACAGGGCGCGTAGTTTGTTTCTGAATAAAGTAATACGATCAAAGCCAAAGTAGATTCTTTTGGGTAAGATCAGGGCTTTCTACGTCGGAAACAGTCTAGATCTCCAAGCAGAGGTTGGTGGGAAAAATCGTGACCGTTTTATCATATGCCCCGTTTTTTGTCACGATCTTTCCCAACCTCTGCTTGGAGAGTAGGAAACAACATGACTGACATAAACCCCCTGACAGCTGGAGTTTGCGTTATACAGACTAGCTATATATGACAATATATCTGTTTCAAAAATACGGAGACAAAATACGTGACGTTTTTTTTTCAAAATACGTGACGTTTTTGCTTAAAGACAGTTAGTATTTGTCATGGGTTTCCTACGTTGCAAGTTGCGTTCAAAACATTGGACCTCGAGTCCAACACTTTCTTTTCGTTCAGATCAGGACATTTTTTGTCATCAATGAGCCACTAAAAGGACAGCGAAACCGGCCTCCACTGACTGACTGTTCAGGTTTGGGGCGTGGTCACGCTGTGGTGATCATGTGTCTTGCCGCGGCGGGAACAAGCCCGCACCATGTTTTTCCACCTAATTCGATTAGATTTAGCGTTAAATTCAATCAAGCTTATGTGTGCGTGTCTGTTTCAGTGTTTTAGACAAGAGACTGTAGCTTCGCCTCGGGAGTTAAGTATTCTTGAATAGGTGGACAACAAAATATTTAATTTCTCTGTAATCAAGCTTCTTCCCTGTCCCATCTGCTGAAAAATTCAGAGCACAGACATCTGTCCTCAGCTTTGAAGTAGTTTAAGGTTAGGCAAAAGGGTCAGAATCACTCATGTAGAACCGATTGGCGGAGTTCCTCGAAGTCTTATTTATTCAAGAGGCGAGTCCTTATCTGGCCACTGCTGGGCGGTGATAAGCTACACCACCTGTGGTGCGGGACATGGGTCGGGTCGGATCGTATATCTTGCTTGATTTTTCTCCAGTTGAAAGGCAATTCGAAAGCATAGTGCCACTCCATATACCACATTACAATAAAATCGGAGAGTTTGTGGCACAAACTCGTGGGAATCTATCTTTCCACTGGAATTTCTCAGCCGATATAATGGAAAGATCCAACAAGCCCCCGACGTCTTTATTCAAACATGCAGAGGAGGTAAACATGGTTTTACATGTGTATCAAAGCTTTAAAGTACGATTAAATGTTAAAGTACTTATGTTAACTAATCATATATACACCAATATCATTAAAACTAAATGCATAAAACACTACGATCTAATAAATCTGTACTTGTTTTATTTCCATCTTTGATACATTTGGTATAGTCCACACGTACGGTTAGGAGAAACTACAATCAATCAGTCAATATCTTTTGTAATTGGAGCTTTCATCGACATTCTCTCCAGCAAAGTAATTTTGTGGTCAACTTAATCGTACAAAGGATTTTTGCACCCACTTTCGTGGAGTTTTTTTTGCTATTATAGTCCCAATAGTACATCATTTTCCCCACACATGTTTCAGCTTTTCTTCTGATTGCCGGCCGTTGCTGTAAATAAACACCAGCCTGCCCCAGCAGGGTAGCCCACTAGGGACCACTGCTGGTAGACACCGGGGCATGCAAATATGCATATATTAAACTTCGGTACTTCGAGAACCAACCAAAACTCCTTTTTGTGACTCTCTTTGCTTCGGCTATGGTCGTGACAGGCCATATTTGGGGGTACCACGTGGTAGCAGCATGCCTTCTTCATGGGGATTATGGAGTGCTTTTTGGGTAGGGAGTCCGCCATGGCCGTAAGCGATGCCGGAATTTTGGGAGGAAAATAAGCTTATTTCTTGATTATACTCTTAAAATGAACTACATATGGGAAAATAATTTCAGATTTTCCATTAGCCAGGGTGTCAACAGTTTATTGAGACCTTGATATTTGCAGGATTTGGCCATTTTACGTAAAAAAAAAACAGGCCAGAAAAATAGCGGCCCACCAAACCAGAAGTACCACTTTGAGCTGCATTCTTGCTATAATTTTTCTCTTCCTCCGAAAAAACACCGCCATTTATACAATCTACACACGTTTCTGTACGTTATGTGTAAGTTTCATTAAGATCGGATGCATAATAAATATGTTACAGCGTTGGAAAGGGACCGACCCTCGCGACCTCGATCCAACGTCCCGGGAGGCTTACTAGCCCCCTTAACAGAGTGAACCTGCTTGAACAGTTGTAGTCAAACATGTCACAAATGTGACATGAGAAACGTTATATTATAAATATAGGGCCTCCTTTACTCACTGATTGTGAAATCCTAATTGATATCAGCCCACCGTCCTATACGAGAATTGCAGTCTCTGCCACATATTAAAAGGCACATCAGTGAGCAGACTCAGGTCTGTTGCAAAGTTATGCATGTAACTTGTAAGGGGAGGGGATTCGAAGTGAATACGAATTACGCAAAATTTTCGCCGCCGATTTCAAATTACGTTAAATTCTCAGAGCTGATTACGAATTACGAATTACGTTGAATCATGAGGCTTCCCAGCCGACTTCAACACTTAAAGCAAGACTATCTAGTTCTGCGTCAAAACTATTGGTTTTATGTTGGTTGCAAGTGACGATTGATAACCACACATGAGGCCCATATGGCAGCTCAGGCTGTGAGGTGTAATTGAATCTGGTCCGTGGCGACGACGACCGTGTAATACTTTCAGCTGGCCCAGCCGCACAGGGTTTAGCACATTAAATCACTATAAGAGAATTGAAAAATCTCTTACTAGTGATTTTATGAGTTAGAAGCATGCTAGCTCATTAAATCACTAGTAATGGATTTGAATGATTCCTTACTAGTGATTTAATGAGTAAGAGGCATGCTAGCTCATTAAATCACTAGTAAGGGATTTAAAGATTCTGTTATAGTGATTTAATGAGTTAGAGGCATGCTAGCTCATTAAATCACTAGTAAGGGATTTAAAGATTCTGTTATAGTGATTTAATGAGTTAGAGGCATGCTAGCTCATTTAATCACTGGTAAGGGATTTAAAGATTCTGTTATAGTGATTTAATGAGTTAGAGGCATGCTAGCTCATTTAATCACTGGTAAGGGATGTAAAGATTCTGTTATAGTGATTTAATGAGTTAGAGGCATGCTACCTCATTAAATCACTAGTAAGGGATTTAAAGATTCTGTTATAGTGATTTAATGAGTTAAAGGCATGCTAGCTCATTAAATCACTAGTAAGGGATTTAAAGATTCTGTTATAGTGATTTAATGAGTTAAAGGCATGCTAGCTCATTAAATGACTAGTAAGGGATTTAATATTCTTTCTAGTAATTTAATGAGTTGGGATGCGCTGCCAATTGTTAACACAGGTAAATGCGGTTAACACGTGAATTGACTGAAATACTTTTCTGAACTAAATAAATGTGCTAAATAGCTAGAGCTCAGGCAACAGCCAGCCTATTTTTTGCCGTCATCGGAATTTTGTTTGACGAAAAGATTTTACCGGAAATAATCATTGTCGTCCTTCTCCCACCGCATTGGTTTCCGTCATCGTGGTTTCTCACAAGCAACACTATGTTTTTTTTAGAATCGGCGCAGAAAAGAAGCAGTGAGTTTAGCACAACAAAACTTTACCACGTATATAACGTTACGCCCTGCAAGGAATTTACACAAGCACATAAACAGAATAATGGCAAATCGGAAAAAAACACATTTTATTCACCGGTCTCACATGCCGTCATGCGCCCTGCACTAGAAATAATGAGAAATAAGACTCACCCCCTACCTTTAGGCAGCCTAAAGACGCCCGTTCTTTTCCTCCCTTGTTTCGCCTGGTAACTTTCTCCTTATTCTTCACTCAGTAGGCGATTAAATTTGCCTCTCAAACAGATCGCTCAGCCGCCACCATTACCGTTTCCAATTAAATCGAGCTAGCTTAGCTCGTATTACCATGACGTGGCGTAGACGGGGCTGTTATTGGTGGAATATCTAACGTCATATCTTTTTTCGAGGGAAGAAAGTGCGTCTTGAGCTTGAAAGTCTAATAATAATAATAATAACAACAGAAATTACAGAACGCCTAATAACTATAGAAGTTTTCAATTTATTCATGCCCTTTTCTCTCTTTGTGCCCGTAGGTGAGCTACGTACGCCCCGGCTACCGTCGGAATGAAGAAGGACATCATTGACTAGAGTACAAAGGTGAAATGGACAGTAATAATCCGTTTAGTGATCATGAAGGGACGAAACTCGGTGGCCCACCGCCTATGGGACAACATGAAAACGATGTATTTCAACGGGAAGCCAACACACACAATAGTATTTTTGTCGTTTTTGTTGATCTGGGTGACATGTAGTCCATATACTGTGTCCTTTCAAAGCCTTTTTTCACTTGATAAATGACAAACATGTGACTTTCAACCTTTCTGTACGTTGATGTGCGCTCACTTGCATTCTGTAAAATTTATTGGCGCACACACTTTGCCTATACATGAATGTGACACAAACAAGACCCTGAATCGTGTTTATATTGGGGAAGAGCATAGATACACTGAAAATATTGTAACAGAGACGGGTCAATTGCATTTATTTATTTATGCCATTTTCTCTCTTAGTGCCCGCAGATGAACTTCGATATTCCTCAGACAACATAAGGAATCGACGTGGAAGAACTGGAGTGTGCGCCGATAACATTCACCCAGGAGAAACAACCATTGAATCTATTCAGGATCATCGCGAAAGGAAAACAAAAACAAAAAAACAATGAAATAGCAAGGGTGACGCAAAAGCACATGATAAAAACAAATGGAACAAAAAATAAATTAAAAGTCTCACCTAAAATACCTACCATGCCCATTATTCAAGAAAGTTTGTCTCTGCGTCTTACCTTTATGTGTTAACTATAGTCTTCAGAGAGCACATAAATCTATAAAAACCTACCTATATCAGATGTATAACGCGGAATACATACGATCCTTACGGAATACATATATATATATTGAACCTATATATTGTAAGAAGTCAAAAACATTGACAAACAGCTGTGACATATTTATCTACATCGCAACATACCCTGCCTAACCAAATTTTTATATTGTAGCAAAAGCTTGTGAAAACGTCAGGACAATGCTGTAATAGTGTGTATAAACTTCCGCCTTTTCTGCACCCGACGCATTACTTTAGAGTTCCTCCCTGTGCGAAAACCGTTCCCGTAAGGTATTGTCAAAAAACAATTCCCTGGGGAATGCGTGCGTGGAATAGTTAGAATTCCTCCTTTTTTGAACCCAGCACTATACCAATGGCTCCGCCCCTGAGGCGTCGCCAAAAAAATCACGGTAGTATCTGGGGTCCCTCGAAGATACGAAATGAAACGAAATGGAACGAAATGGAACGAAATGGAATGAAATGGAACGAAATGGAACGAACTAAAACAACGTATGAAACATTATGAAATGAAATACCAGTAGATAGCGAAATATAAGGAGTAGACCGGAACAGGAAGCATTTTGAATACAGAAGTGAGTGGTAAATACATAATATAACGTGTTTTATTTCTTGAATCTATTTGTTTGGTACCAAATGGCTATTTTGAGGGACCTGGCCCATGGACTATATGTGATAATATCAAATAAAACGTTTTTGTCGCGTTTGTGTGGCTAGATTCTTCCCTGAAAATGGAGGCGCCGCGTGCACAAGAGATCCTTGTGTACCAACGATCTGCAAATGAACTGCTGCAAATGGCAGGCTCATGTCACACGGTCATGTCACACGGAGCGGTCATTTTGTTTCCAGAATAGAACGCACCACTCGTAAGCCGCGCGCGGTCATCACAGATCACTTTGCACTTTATAGCAAGGATGTTCCAAGCAGAGGTTGTGTTTCGGCTTGTTCTTGACGTCCCTTTATGCGTTTTTGTCGGGCTTTCTACCTAGCAACAGGAAGAAACCGTGACAAAATAGAAACCCAGTGCAATCTCTTGAATATAGCGATCATCTACACAGACTAATGCACACTTTATTAGTATTATTATTATATTGTTTTTGCTACGTCTCTTCCTCTTCTTCCCGAGGCTCCCCAACAAATAGGGTCAACGACCTAGCCCAGACGGCTGCAACCATGGTTACTGGTAAACAGCAGACACCCTGTTATGACTCCAGAATTGGTTGTACAAATGTGCTCACTAATGGTGATCTATAGGCATACAAGTTAGACATTTGTGTCTTGGTGGCGCAATTGGCACTGTATTTTCACCATCAATATGAAAATTTTGTTTTATCTGCATGTTGCATAAGGACATTTTGAATTTATGTGTAACGTATGTAGGGAAAATATTGCGAATTGTTAACCATGCCCCGCCTGTGTGTTTTAAACACCTTTTTTGTTTTTTATAAAATTTTTTCTTTGTCACCTGGCAAATAGCAACGGTCGACTTCCATTACTCTATTTTGGTCGCCCTGGACTTTTATGTCTGTCACATGTCCCGTTACTCATCAGACGTACATCCGGGTACCATGGCAAATGTGGTTGGAACAATAGATGTTACATCGGGAGCACTGACCAGCTTGTTGTCCCGCCATTGGTCAGGATACACGCATTTAACATTAAAACTACGGAAGGGGGATCTGTCTCTTATGCTTGCACTTTGACAGAAATCCGGGGGGTGAAACGTTCGTACAGGCTACATTGACAGGTACAGTTGGAAAATTTAAGCTGCACTTTCGGTTCGTAACAGGTACTGGCTCATCACCATCAAATCTTCTTGTTTCGTTACCTGCTCCCCTCCCTTACAATAGTCCAAGTAGTACATTCGGGATAGATCTGTGCGTGTTTCGTCATCCAGATAGCCGAGGTAAAACTGGTAGTTGTGATTGCAATAAGACTGACAGACATAAAGTGACGAGAAAAGAGCCTTTAAAAGCGTCGTAAACTGATTATTCCCTCACCCGTCCAGAACCACGCTGTCCGACCGGGTTAAACATGACAACACGCATATTTCTCTTGGGTCTGTTGGTGGCAGCCGTCGGCCCCGGGGTCGGTGTAGGCATATTTAAGAAGAGTGACGACGATGACGCCGGTGCTACCTG
This sequence comes from Branchiostoma lanceolatum, assembly GCF_035083965.1. NCBI lineage: Eukaryota > Metazoa > Chordata > Leptocardii > Amphioxiformes > Branchiostomatidae > Branchiostoma > Branchiostoma lanceolatum. The sequence goes on from NC_089736.1 coordinate 18,173,844, forward strand.
CTCTTTAAAATGTGACGACGGAGTGAGCGGGAAGTTAAACATGAAGGGCATGAAGGGAGACTCAGGTAGGAGGATACGTCTTCTGTTTAGGGCGAACTCAACAGATTTAAGCAGACCTTCCACTCATCGTGTTACTTTGACATCATAAACACATACCGGGTATCTAAAAACTGAAAAACCTATAGTCCTTTCTTAGACCATAGCAAATAAATTTCATGGATGACATCAGCGCGCGCATTGATTTTCGCCTAATTTTGAAATAAGAAACAAGAATTTGTTAACCCTTTGGCAATGGTCAATATACCGAAAACGGGGCAATATGTTTCAAACGTCTGTCAGTTCCATTACAAAGACGTTCTAGATGCCGTAAAAAAGGCATTTTCACATGTAGGAATGGTGAAAAATCGGTACGAATATGTTGCACAATTACTGTGTATGCAAGCTGTAACAAGATTGCTCGTCGTCACAATTTACAAGAGAACATAGTGCAGCCCTCATGCCAAACTTGTAATTGGAATTAGTAGGTAGTTGCTGTGTCATTATTATGAAGAACGTGTAATCCTATTAGTTTTTCTTGAATGAAGTGTACTAACAAATCCGATAACAGGGTCAGATGAAGTACTTCACTTCATGAGTTCTTTTAACTTTAATTTTTTTTACAGTGAATGACCTTACAGCCTATTATTTTTGAGTTGTTACAACAGCTTAGATCCACATTTGGTCGGTTAAAGAAGCACAAGAGTGGCCAGGCGGCTATCCAGAAAAGGCACATGTGAAAAATAGTACGATGCTGGACAAATTTTGAACATCGCACGGCGCTTGGCGATAGCTAATTTTAACTACAATGTACCTTACAGAAATATATTGCGAACTGACTTTTGCGTACTTCTTAAACCATATTTCCGAAATTTTCACCAGAGAAGCCAAGTGTTGCCAAAGTCCTGTGAGACAGTAGCGACTGGCGTTTTGTTTGTGACTTGTGCAGGTGAAGCAGGTGTTCCCGGGCTGCCAGGTGAACCTGGCCAGTTGGGGAACCCGGGACCAGAGGGACCAGCCGGGCCCCCAGGTGCAAAGGTACTGTCTGTTCCTTTGTAGCAGCCTTTGTAACTCTAGTCTATTAAGTTTGTATCAATCCAACATCCAGATGACACATTGTAAATCAATACATCAATCGCTGCAATGTCCTTACTTACTTAGGCCACCTTGGCTTGATTGTATGGATTACATCCGCACGCACATCAATTTTCGCCCGCTACCAGGAAAAAACAAGAGTCCGTAGGACACAATCCTCCGTGAAGTAATTATGGTGTTTGTGGTGTTGGCTGAGACTACCGACACAGATAGCCTCCATAGCGGGCTCTCTGGGCCTTTTGGGGGCATATGATACACTTGTATGAGACACTTATAATACATTTGGCCCATAGGGACCAAATAGTTATGGACTGGCTGCACAAACGACCCAGTACAAAAAGAAGTCATCAGCATAAGTGTTTTATAAGCCCCCCCCCCCCCCCCCAAGGTCCCAGAGAGCCTGCTCTTGAGGCTACGACACGACAGATCCATCAAAAGGATCTTAAGATCCTTTTGATGGATCTGTCGTGATAGGTGCGAGAACACAAAAACAAGTTGTGCTAAGTGTAAAAGTCTCATCTTAGGAAAGAAGGCTATCGTAGCATCTGCTTCTAAATTACGCGAGGTTTTGATTTGTATAATACAACACGGGGTATTCCGTATCACCCGAGGTACCAGCCCGACCGCGGGTAGGATCACCCGACGGCCGTAGGCTAGTAAATGCCTTCTTTGCTAAGATAAGATTTTCATACTTTGAATAACTTGTGTTATTTGGCAGAGAAGATGAACAACTGATATCATTCATGCAAATGGTCCAATAAGAAATGAGAAACATTTATGATATGTCACTCGAAAAGGTTAACATCAATCGGCGAAGGTATGGGGTCGTGGATCTCTAGTTGATAATGTGTTAACTTTTCTTAATTAACTTCTAAATGCCACAAGAATGAAATTTCCATCATGCACCACTACGTGATTATAGTATTTTCTTTTCACAAATGGCAATCAGGCCTTTTTTTGCATAAGTGATATCTATCGATATTCCTCCCCATCTCAGTTATAGGCAGTTACAGGCAGTGTAGGAATCCTGAACCTAACCTCTGCTTGGAGTTCCGAATTTGACCCAGGCATCATAATGACACCAGCTGTTATATAAAACAACACATTACCCAGCATCTGCTTGGAGAAAATGCTATTAGCGCACACATATGTTTGATAAACATGTCCCGTCATATACAACTTATAATGCAATTTTGATAAGATATTGTGGTAACTGAAAATATTAGCCCCTTCCTTGATTCGCAGACTCTCATCATCAAACGTTAATCTTACGCTGTCTTCCATGGCCGAACGCAACAGCTGGCGAACCAACGTGTACAAAACGACCGCAGGAAATGGCGCATCACATCACCCAATATCTGCTTAGCACATAACTCACGATCGGACCAAAACAAAGTGTTTTCGGAATAAGTGGCCTGTTCCACATGGCCGTGCAGAATAGGGGTGCTTTTAGAATATCACATTAACAAGAAAAGCAGTGACGGTGTAAAAGAAGACAATGTGCATCATCACACGCAACGTAGCATACTGAAGACGTCAGAAACTCACTTCTTGCACACTGCGCATTTTATGTTACATTATATGGGATACTGACCTTTGAATTAGTATTAGATCTAAAGCTTTAAATCACTTTCACGTTATCTATAGACTAGAACCAATGGAGCCAATGCTTTAGCCCTCAAACACCCGAACGGGGTCATTTTTGACCCCAGGCGTGGATTTTGACGTGCTATTTGAGCATGTTTGATCTGAAAAAAATCCTTCCGTGACTTTGTCAGTAGACAACTTTTCTAACCTCTCCTAATTTTCTAGGGAGATCGGCACAATATTGACATTATATAGGAAAGTCTGTGTTGACCCCTGCAAAAAGAATGTGCTGTTTTTGAGACCGCCCTCCGTAACTCCTAAACTAATTGTATGTCCACCAAATTTTCAGAGAATGATGCACATGTAAAATGATATTACCATAACAAATTTTATGTCATAATGACGTAATATAACGTCATTATGCCATAATTTTGTGATTCTATCTGCCATCTTGGATGTTGACCGATGACGTCATCAAATCAGCTTAAAATATCAATGTAAAATCATAAAATTTACATTGGATTACATAAGATGATAATAATGTAAGAAAATACATTTGGCATACCAACAAAGCCTCGAAACGTCATTGTTTGAACTGAAATTAGCAGATTTTGTAAATCATGCCTGTCAAAACCCGTTGCCATGGCAACACGAAAAACGATGAACTTACTTTATCAATTTGAAATTTTTGTTATCTTATGAAAAGTCACCAAGTTTGGTGGCTCTCGCGTAAGCCGTTCATTAGTTATGCAACATGAAATTTGTCGTGGGCTTCAAAAATCCCCTCCCGGTTTAAATAGCAATAGTTCAAGACGTGGTCCTTCTGATCTTTTTGCATAAATTATGATAATGAACCGGGAATTATTCATACCTAAACATGCCAAAACATTCCTCTTACATTGATGAAGCAATGTACGGATAACAATCGGCGAAAAAAGTGAAAAGGGAGGTTTTACTGAACAAAACATTTTGGGGTCCTTTTTGACTCCGTTCAGTCATTTTAGTCATTTTAATCGCTAAAATAGGTTCGTGTGTTTGAGGGATACTATCATTGGCTGGCCTGCAGTGAAATGATCAGTATTTCCTCTTTGGAAGATTTGTGACGTGCACGCAATGTTTTGGTTCAAGTATTTGTGCCATGTTTATCAGTAAAAGTAAAGCTGAAAAATATCATTTGAGTCCTGAGAAAAACCTTCCAAAGTCAAAGAAGACGATGTGAAAGAACAAAAATACAGAATTTATTGTTTGATACATCATGTTCTGTCACTTCAGTCAGTCAGTCAGTCAGTCAGTCAGTCAGTCAGTCAGTCAGTCAGTCAGTCAGTCAGTCAGTCAGTCAGTCAGTCAGTCAGTCAGTCAGTCCGTCAGTCATTTGTTTAACCTTCCTGGTCACTTGAAGGCAACTTTTTGGGTAAACTTTTTGTTTTATTTTTCAATGATCAGGTTTGGGGTGCCCAGAGGATGTCGTCCACATAATCAATCCAGCATGCCCTTAGGTCTACACGATGACTACCAAGCAGTTTGTGGCAGGGTTTGATGAATTCTATGGCCCAGCTGTCGCATGTTCACAATTGCTTAATTGAAAGAATTGATTTTCTGCGCAAGATGAATCCCCTTTATGCGTCAAACTCCAAACAGGGTCATGTCACAATTCATTGGTACCAAACATTATTTAATGGCACGCCCCCTTATCCATGACATACCGATTTAAGAAAAAAATCACGCGACTTTGACGGCTGCGTGAAGCCTGGCTGGCGTCCTTTTTGCGAATATTGCGTTACATGTACCCGGCGGCGGTGTACAGAAAGTGTTAAATGGAACGACATTGAACTACAAAAAGTGCGAAACGGAACGAAATGGAAAAAAATTGAATTACAGAAAGTGCGAAATGGGACGAAATGGAAAAAATGGAATAAAAGAGAAAGTGCGAAATGGAACGAAATGGAAAAAAAAAGAACTACAGAAAGTACGAAATGGAACGAAATATGAGGTAAACTGAAATAAAATCGATGGAAAGGTAAGGAAACGGTACTAGGGGAGGATTGAAATACAGAAGTGGGTGGTAAATGAATATAACGTTGTTTATTTTTAGAACTTTACCCAGAGTGGGGCAAGGTTAAATCTTTAACGTTATAGCGTTGCTGTTTGCGTCGTTGTTCTGTTTGCGCGGCTAAATCTTTACAGCGTTACGTTGTTGTTCTGTTTGCATGGCTACATTATTCTCTCAAGATCTGCAATTGCTACCGAAGGCTTTGGAAAGACGATATGCAATAATATGCTAATGAACTGCTGCTTATAGTACGAAATGCAAGGAAACGGAACTGCGGTAATAGTTCATGAGAGAATATACATTTCCAGAATTTACCCAGAAAGAGGTAAGTTTTATTTCTTTTAGCGTTGTTGTTGTATCTGCGTGGCTTTTCCCAAGATGATCCGCGACTGTTACCGAGGGGTACAGAAAGTGCGAAATGGAAAAAAATGGAAGTGCAGAAAGTGCGAAATGGAACGAAGTGGATTTCATTTTGCACTTTCTGTACATTTCGCACTTTTTGCAGTTCCATTTCGTAATTTCTGCACACCTAGCTGGTGTCAATCAATTTGTATCCAGCGAACTCTACTGGGCACTGTATAGCACAGTCAGGCGATAAAAGTGGTCGACATGGACAAAAAGATGACAGAGATGATAGAGTATACATTATAACTGCTATTTTTCGTATGACAGAGAATACTTGTTTTCTTCTGTCTAAAAATCGTAAATGCGTGGCGGAAAAAAATCGATGACATCATTGACATTGACATCCACTTTGACACAACTTATGAGCAGTGTGCATCTAAGTCCAGTGTTGATAGCTTTAGTCCAAATCAAGTCACGAAGGCGACCAATTATTTGGTCACAAATAGTCATCACACTCAGGCCAGCCAACCAGTTATTACCATCTTCGACGCGGTCACCTTTTTCAAGTAGCATTTCTTGTTCCGTCTCTCTCGCCTAACGTTACTGGATTTCGCCTGCAAAGTAATGATTATAATGATTTGAATTTTGGTGGACATTATAATCATGCCCCGAAATATCTGTTTTGTACCTTATTTCTTGGTGAGGCACAGAACGTATTGATAACCATACCGTACCGTCTTCCCTACGGTACCGTCTAACATATACGTCTACCAACATTTTACCCACTGGCTCGCTACCTTCATGCATTGTTCATGCCGTTTAACATATTCATTACTAAGAGTTGATTCATAGGACTTGACTCTGGGTCCACCAGTCCCCAAATGATTGACTAGGAGCTCAACCGTTAGGCTGCTACCGTTGAGCTACAGGGACATCTCTACGAATAAAATACACAATCAACACAATACCCCCGACGGAGGCGAACCTCCCTCCCAGAGGTAACATGTCGATTATTTTCCAGGGAGAGGCGGGTTTGGCTGGTCCTGCCGGGCCAGGCGGCAGCCCCGGGGAGAAGGGTGATCCTGGCGAGACGGGCTCGCCTGGAGAAAAGGGAGAGATGTCAGCGCCGACACCGGGAGTCCGTAAGTCGACTTGGATATACAGGTGTAGGCTCATACACAGTGGATATACAGGTGTAGGCTCATACACAGTGGATATACAGGTGTAGGCTCATACACAGTGGATATACAGGTGCAGCCTCATACACAGTGGATATACAGGTGTAGGCTCATACACAGTGGATATACAGGTGTAGGCTCATACACAGTGGATATACAGGTGTAGGCTCATACACAGTGGATATACAGGTGTAGGCTCATACACAGTGGATATACAGGTGTAGGCTCATACACAGTGGATATACAGGTGTAGGCTCATACACAGTGGATATACAGGTGTAGGCTCATACACAGTGGATATACAGGTGTAGGCTCATACACAGTGGATATACAGGTGTAGGCTCATACACAGTGGATATACAGGTGTAGGCTCACACACAGTGGATATACAGGTGTAGGCTCATACACAGTGAGAAAAATAGTTACACGGAAAACGTGTTGTTTGAACAGAGTCTCAACTATAGTGCAGCAGAGTTTCCCCGGTATCTCCAACCCCACTTGTCGTCTGCAGTTATCTGCAAGGGAACAACCTTGCTATAGCTCACAATAATAGATAAGAAATCTAAAGTCTTGTCTATATGTCTAGATTATTCATTATGCAAATCAGGCCTTGATTACCACTACACGTGTCCATTGATCATTTCCTGTCACTCTCCGGTGAACGTGACTATCATGTGTGAACCATATAACTGCGAAAGCACCAACAGACCAAAATGATACCTCCCCGTGAATTAAACGCAAACAGTTCGAAAACTTTCGAAAGATTTCGGCCTATCATATCTCCGTAAATACCTTATCAAATGCATGGTATTTGATATCATTGGAAAGCTTATTTAATACCCAATGGTATCCCATGTATCATGATATCGTACGTTCATGAGTTGAACAAACGAGCTTAGCTTATGTGAGTACGCCTACGTGGGCAGTAATTCAAAAACCAATTCCATCCAACTGCATGATGAACATTGTCTTTTTTTACACCGTAACATCTTTTACCGGTAATCTAAATTTTCTAAGGCACCCCTGTGTTGACCGGCTTGTGAAACAGTCCATTGATTTGGCTAGCCTTCTGTGGGTGTGCGCAAGTAGGGTTTCTCTCAAGCAGATATTTGGTGATGTGTCACTTTAATTTCTTTATTTGTACAGCAGCTTGAGTGTGATGCTCTGGATTCATTACCTTCGCCAAGAAAGTTTTGGTAGCGTTTGTATGTGTGTAAGTATGTGTGTACGGTACATGTAAGTGTGGATGAACAGCAAAACTCGAGAAGGCCTGGATGTATTGTTTGATATGTGGGTAGGTCTTGGTGAGACCTCGAAATGATTAAGGCCCCTAGCTACCTGTTACGGTACTGTAGCGGAACTTCTGGGTTCGCTACCTCGTGTTCTGGACATGCTATGGTCACGGGTTCAGGAAGAATTGACAGAAGTTTGTGCCCTCGAGCAGCATTCTTTGGAACGGCAAGGGGCATTTCAGTTGCAGACGTTGAAACAGGATAAGTCAAGAAGGGAAGACTGAATTTTCGTGATTATTGACATGTTACTGACATGTTAGCTGTATGCAGGTTAGATAAACATGAAATTCATAAGCATCGACTATTTACCCTTTGACATCATTTGCATATTTGATGAGGAATTACTACAATAACTTCCTGTAGAAGAATATTTGCAGCATATGTGATAGACGAAGTATTGAATTTTTATAAACTATACTATATAAGGGACTGATAATTACACATTGTTGATTCTAAACATAAGCATACAACGTGTACTTGTTAATACTAGTTCTATAGATAAACAACTGTCTAAAACACTCACAAATCAGAAATCATATCAATGTATTTATTCATTTATTTGTTTCACACTTTAATTACCCAGGTACCCGAGGATGGAATCAGTGGCTACAACTTACATAACTTCGGGACCATACTATTCAAACATTGCATACAGCAGCATCGCGATTGTTTTTTTTCAAATGGGTCTTTCTGAGGCAAATCTGTAATGACTTCTGATCTTTTACATACAACATGTAGTTCCCACATCATGAACGTTACAGGTCATAGACTTTCCCATGCACCTTTTCCGCAGGTGGTCCACCAGGGCACAAGGGAGACAGGGGGGTGCCTGGAGCAGCAGGCCCGCCTGGGCCGGCCGGGCAGGACGGACCGCCTGGCGACCAGGTTAGTCAGGACAACAGGTCAAACCAACAAAGTTCAATAGGGCTGATTCACATGAAATTTGCAGGTGGTATGTAACCTTTGTAATGCCTTTGTCTTGTATTTGCACTAAATACCACTATTTGTCACATAACACAGGAATGGGGGAACATTTTATTCCATGATTCTACTCTCTTTTATTAGCAATTTGACTGGTACCGCACTGGTATTTTTTCGCCCCAAAAGAATCAGATTAGTGAATCAACTCTGTTCTTAAGCGGATATAACACTACACTTTCCTTTGTGGTCAAACTGACGTGTGACGCACGGGTAACATACGGAACATCTACAAACAAAATGGCCATCTCCGGAATGCCACATTCTCAGTTTCCGCTCCAAATCAGATACAAGATAACTTTATTGGAAATGTTGCCACTGAATTAAAAGCAATATACAATGATTAACATCCAACAGAGAGCTTTGAGATGAGACGGGGTCGGTACCGACTGCCGATTGCTGACGTCACACTTCCACTCAGGTCATTGACTATCATTATTTCATGCAGGGACTTCCTGGTACTCCAGGTTTGACAGGAAATCCAGGCAATGCTGGACACAAAGGCGACCCTGGTGACATTGGGCCAGCCGGGCCGATTGGCCCCCCTGGTGCATTAGGGCCAGCTGGTATAAAAGGAGAGAAGGGAATACAGGGTGTACCAGGTATTGGCGACGAAGGTAAGGGACTATTATTACCTTCGCCATAGGCGGTTATATTTTCGGTCGGGCTGTTGTGAAGTGACTGTGGGTGTAGGCGGCATAACTCTTGAAGCCATGGATGAATGTTCATAACATTTCGTAGGTAAGTTACTGTTGGGAGACAAAGGTAGAATTAAAAAATGGCGGGTTCCTACGGTACTGCAGTGGACCTTTGTGTTTGTCAGTTTGCTTGTTAACGGGATAACACAAGAGGCATTAAATGGATCGTGATAAAATTAAGCAGGTTGGTAGGGGTTGAGAAAACAAAGGTCAAGTTCGAGAATGGGCCTTATGGTGAGTTCCTACGGTACGGCAGTGGATCTTTTGTGTTTGTTGGTTTCTTTGTTAACGGGATAACTAGAGGGACATTAGATAGATTGTGATAAAATCTTGTAGAATGGCAGGGGTCGGAAAAACAAAGGTCAAATCCGATAATGAGCCTCCTAGCGGCTACCTACGGTACTGCAGAGGGACTTCAAAGTTTTTTAGTTCAAGTTCTGGATGTGCTATGGTCGGGATTTTTCAGCGTTTGATAGCTCTTAGGGCAGAAATGAAGTTGTATAAGTTAGGCCTCCATAGCGGCTTGTTTGCAACTGCAGTGGAATTTTTTGTCGAAAACTGAAGCAGGGTTTGGTGGATTTTCATTGTTTTGGGCAGGTAGGAACCTTTCGTGATGATTAACATAATGAGATGCATTTTATCAGTGTCTTATTTACCTAGTTAATAAGAAAAAGATTAAATTCTTTTTCAATGTGTTATTGGTGCAATGTCGACCGTCATGTATATACGACGACACCCTATGGACATTGTGACTAGGTCTGGAACTTTGGGTCAACAGATGGGCACTGCTTTTCATGACGGGGCCTCAAAACATATAAACTAAGAACTGTTACTGACATAGAGAGGAAGAGTGATTGATATATCAATTATGCAAATGAGGACATAATTTGCTTAGTTACTGAGAGAATGCTATAATTCCAAAGTGGCAAATGGCGGTAATTTGATACCTGCGGCATTTGGAAGTTAGTTGAAGGTGAACATTATCAAAAGTTAAGTATGCAACCCAGAGCCTCATTTGCATAATATGATACTAGAATAGCCTTCTTTGCCAATATAGTACTTCCATGCTTTGACCTGACCAACTTGTGTTATTGAGGTAAAGCAACTCATACAATATATGCAACCTTGTTTGCATAATCAATGAAAAACCTTTGTAATACATCATTCGTAAAAGTTAACATCATTTGGTGAAGGTATGGGGTCATGGGACTGTAGTTAAAGTAAAGTAAGTAAGTCAAAAATGGCTCGATGCTAGTCGGACAGCAAGGCTACAAGTTGGTTAGATTAAACATAGAACGACCCGTGTTGTCAGATGTAAATACGCGCAGACGGTTAGCATGCTGCCTGTCTGCAGTATTACAGGGCGATAGTAGAGACTTTTGAAGATCTGATTATGCCACTAGCATCTGTTGGGAAACACTACACTGGAAACATGCTGACTGGAAACGCCAGACTGACTAGCATCTGTGAACTGTTTGCTTTTGAAAAGCAGTAAAGCTGTTTCAACTATAACCAGTTTCAACTGCTAGTATTGCAGGTAACGTTAACGTTAGCACTTTGTTGGACTTAATAGTATAAAGTAAGAAAATTTTGCCGTCCAAAAGGTCCTCCCGGTCCCCCTGGACTGGATGGCCCCCCTGGCCTGCCTGGTAGCCCCGGCGCGAGTGGACATGAAGGCGACATCGGAGAACCAGGTCCACAAGGCCCTCCAGGTAACCTGGGTCCACAAGGACACAAGGGAGCCGTGGGGCCACCGGGGCTGCTGGGACCACCCGGGCCTCCTGGGCAGGCAGCAGCCGCTACAAGATGTGCATTCTCCGCAGTAAAGACGTCTTCACAGGTATCAATACATCACAACTCTACATAGACTCTTAGAGAGGAATATCACTGGATTTGAATGATGCAAATGATGGCCTAATTTGCATTATTAGTGAGAAAGCTGTATAATATCTTAGTGGTAAATGATGGCATATTCATACTAGTGACATAGATTTAATGAGATTATGCAAATGCCATCACCATTTACATAATTAATGAGGAAATCACATGGTTAAGTGAAACAAGCGGAAGGGTAGGCAATGGTTGAAGGAAAACAGTATTTGTCTCAATTTCTTTACCACCTTCGTCAAGGTTATATTATTGGCTGCGCTTCTGTGCATGTGTGTGTGTGATAGTCACCAAAACTCAAGAACGGCTGGATAGATTTGTTCTATATTTAGTGTGCTGGTAGTTTGTGATGAAAACTGGACATAATAGGATTTTGGGCCACCTATATCTCATGTTCTAGACTACATGTGGCTTTATTATCTCCATGAAAAATTAAGATGTAGCTTTGGGTGTGTCTGTGTGTGTATGTATGTGTCTGTCTGTTTGCGTTTCCGGATTACTGTAATCAGCATAACTCAAGAACCTCTTGGTGGATTACGATATTTGGTGCGTTGGTAGGTGATCAGAAGACGAAGGTCATTGTTGATTTTGGGCCCCCTGGTATGTGACCATTGTACTGCAGCAGCACTGCGTTTTTTAAATAGTTTGACCTGGATGTGCTATGGTCTTGATGAGTGGTAGATAGATTGTGATGTAAGGAAGAAGTGGTGTAGGTTTGGGCCCCCTAGCAGCTTGCCCTGGAACTGCAGGAGCAGTTTTGTCAAAGCCTTCCAAGGAGAATAACCGAACAAAGGAACAATGGATTTGGGACTTTATTCGCATAATTAATGAGGAAAATCTATATTTGCAATGTTTACCATTATGGGACTCAAATACATTTAACATATGTAGTTTATTGCAGACGGAACATTAACAAATACCAAGTATGCAAATAAATTCCTAATTTTCATCTAAGTGGTAAATGATTGGACTGTCAATATTGCGACATGTGTAAGTTAAAGGTGAAACATAACCAAGCATAGATTATGCTAATGTAGAAGTTATTTACATAAACATGCTATTTCATGGAGATATGAGGTAGATCTGATTATTTAGCATATCTATTTATTTAGTATTAGTAAAACATGCCAAAAGACGAAGTAAGTGAAAAAGTTGTGCTAGTGATTTTGTGTCATGGGGTCTCTAAACTCTAAGTTAGACTTATTTTTTTGGTGGCAAATAGCTTTTGATGTTAGAACAAGGTGGTGAAAGTTTGGGCTCCATTTGCTTTTTTTAAAAACAATATCATTGGTTATTTTACTACGTTATTCCCTTATTTTCAGAAATCCGGATATCACACTGCAGTTCTGACCTTTGACCGTGTGATGACTGATGCAAATTCTCACTTTGAGAAAAGCAAGTTCACCGCGCCTGTGGATGGCTACTTTGTCTTCATGTTCCACGTCATGTTTGACAGTGAGGATGAGGGTGGGAAGGTCGACCTGATGAAGGAGGGTTTCCTGCAGACGTCTGTACTCAACCCTCAAGGTCACACAGGGTCACAGGGGTATGCTGGGAACAGCGCTGTCTTACAGGTGACTTGTACTTAGCATGATAGCGATGTGCTACACAGAAGGTGGTTCAATCTCATCCATTCTATTGAGATTGCCCATCAATGGGTGTACACATCTATCAACTTTGCACAGATATCAAACACTCAATCTTATCCTCTGCATCCTAGTAGTAGTATTCTTTGGCAAAAAAAGTAAAAAAGATAAGGTGCAATGTATACAAGGCCATGCTGACTCGATTATATTGATAATATCCGTGCACGCATCAATCTTCGACTGTTTCATTAAGAAGGTTTAGGACCATATTGTAAATTTTACAAAGATGCTGTAAATTGTAAAAAAAACATTGGAATACGGATACTAATGTCATCCTTTTTTCCTATTGTAAAACATACTGATTTTGTAGGAAACTTAGTAAACTCTTTAAACAAAATGTATTTCTATCCCTGAGCGAAGTTTTCCAATGTCTCCCAAGAAATGTGTGAGACCAAAAATAAAGAACGTCATTAAAACTGCATCATTTTGTAGAATCATGGTCTGTTATTATTATCGAGAAAAGCATTTTTGGTGAAATTTAGTTTTCATAACTTCTATCCACAGGTTAATGAGGGCGGACAAGTGTGGCTACAGTTCAAGGGCAGCGTGTACAGTGACTACACTCTCATCACTTCCTTCACTGGCTTCTTGATCCGGGAAGGTCATTGAGATAAATGTTTGCTGTCTTGTAGCTGTCAGGCAAGACTAAAGCACCGGTTACACATAGCCGAACATGGCCTCCCGACTCTCCCCCGACCATGGTTAGGAGTGATTCAGGAGCTAGGTCGGCTGTGGTCGGCTGGCATTTGGCTGAGTCGGCTGGTAGTCGGCTGCGCCAGCCGAATGTTTTGAAAATTTTAAACATTCGGCTCTGGACGGAGGGTCTGGAATGGGTCGGCTGGTGTTCAGCGCAGTCGGCTAGTATTCGCCTGGTATTCGGGAGTATGTCAGCAGTAAAATTAGAACCTTAACCACGGCAGAACCACTGCAGACTAGTTTCCAGCCTACCCATGACTCACCCCAAGGCCGTAGACAAATCTCTGCTCTCTTCCCAACCAAGTGACTATTATCGGAACGTGGGCGAATCACCCCCGACCTTCACACAACCAAAAATGAAGAAGAACACTAAAAGCCGTATTAAAGCTAGCCATGATCCGAATTCGATCTCTCGGTGATGTTAACAACATAGAAGAATGGATTATGTTAATTAAAAATGAAAATGACCCCTCTTTTGAAAGTTGCTGAATATGTCCATTTCAATTCGTGAGAGGGTCTACAATCGGTCGGGGATTAGTCAGGAGAGATATTCGGCAGTCTACGGCTAGAGGTCGGGATGGTTGGGAGTAGGTTAGAAAGCATTCGGGGCCCAGTCGGGAGTAGTTCATGTACTGGTTAGGAGATGGTCGGGACATGTTCGGCGCCAAAGATAGGTGTGGCCTAAAAACTGGTCAGACTGCTCCCGAACTACAGCCGACCTGAGTCGGCTGGTGTTCGGGAGCCATGTTCGGCTATGTGTAACCGGGGCTTAAGATGGACACATCACTGTCCTATAACTGTCAGACAGGACTGACATGGACACATCGCTGTCCTGTAGCTGTCAGACAGGACTGAGATAGACACATTGCTGTCCTGTAGCTGTCAGACAGGACTGAGATGGACACATTGCTGTCCTGTAGCTGTCAGACAGGACTGAGATGGACACATTGCTGTCCTGTAGCTGTCAGACAGGACTGAGATGGACACATTGCTGTCCTGTAGCTGTCAGACAGGACTGAGATGGACACATTGCTGTCCTGTAGCTGTCAGACAGGACTGAGATGGACACATTGCTGTCCTGTAGCTGTCAGACAGGACTGAGATGGACACATTGCTATCCTGTAGCTGTCAGACAGGACTGAGATAGACACAACACTTGCCTGTAGCTGTCAGACAGGACTGAAATGGACACATTGCTGTCCTGTAGCTGTCAGACAGGCCTGAGATGGAAACATTGCTGTCCTGTAGCTGTCAGACAGGACTGAGATAGACACAACACTTGCCTGTAGCTGTCAGACAGGACTGAGATGGACACATTGCTGTCCTGTAGCTGACAGGACTGCTTTCATGTCATATACATGTATCTGCATCACTGTAAGAAGAAATGATCAGTCTGTGTTATGTGCTTATAAAAACATTCTTATGCACAACATATGTTACATGTGGAAAATAAATAGTAGAATATATTACCCATTCTGAATAGTTTTATTCTTTCTCTTCATTACCTCGGGTAATGGGAGGTCTACATGTAACATTAAACATAGTTCCAACAGCTAGATGTTTGAATGATGGATCTGTTCAAGGCGGTTTAAGACATTTCTTATCCCTACATTTTCAAAATCATGGCATATTAACATTCACAAACAAGAGTTCGGAGACCTCATATCTGCATGAAATAGATATCATGCAAATTAGGTCCTCACTTGGATAATTTATATTCAACCATGTTCACCTTCACATAACCTCCAAATGCCACAAGTATGAAGTTCCAGTTATCTACCAATACGGAATTTGCATAAATTTTATCTTTCAATGTCCCTCTTTTTCTCAGTTACATATGTTGCATTTCTGAATAGTCCTATCATTGAATGGAGTGGGTTTATAAAATTTCTCATTAGTAATGCAAATTAGATTCTGATTTACATCATAATCAAGAAAACTGGAGATATATTTATGGGTCTGTCTGTCTGTTTGTCTCTGTGTGTGCTTCCGGATCGTTGTAGTCAGCATAACTCAAGAACCTTTAAATCAATTACGATGATATTTGGTATGTGGGTTGGTCTTGAGAAGACAAAGGTCTGTGACGATTTTGGGCCCCCTGGTATGTGACCTTGGTACTGCAGTAGAACGTCCAGTTTTTGTATCTTTTCATCTGGACTTGCTATGGTCTTGATTTTTGGATGGCAGATATCTTGTAATGTAAGGAAGAACTGATGTAGGATTGGGCCGCTAGCAGCTTGCCCTGGAACTGTAGGGGCGTTTTAGTCAAAATTTTCCAAGGAGAATAACCGAACAAAGGAACGACAGATTTCCATGATATTTAGTATGTAGGTAGCTTAAACAGAGCTATTGAAGTGCAAATTATGTCAATTGGCACTGAATTTGCATAATCAATGAGGAAGATCTATATTTGCAGTGTTTTCCATTACACGACTCAAATACATTTAACATGTAGTTTAGGTTCCGGGGCGGACTTGTTTACCTGCAGTAACCTGCATACGCAAGTGGTACCTTGAGCCACAATATGTGAATTTCCCTCAGCTTGCCAGGAAATGGATTACTTAATGACATCAGTTAAGTATTTAAAGACAATTCAAACTCTACAACTGGATAATAATTCGGAGATTTATTTCCGGACGTTTCGAGTGACATCCATCACTCTTCTTCAGCGTCACTAAAGTGAACTAGCAGAACTAACCAGTACTTATATACAATAACTAGAAAAAACGGTTTTTACATGGCAAATCACACAGTCATGCATAAGCGACATTGTAAAGTAAAAAAGTTAGGAAGGTTCCTATGGTAAGACAACACCATAGGAAAAGTTATTGACCTTTGGGTGGGGGGAGGGCGGAGTCCCAGGTACCCGAGAGTTCTACGTGGAGTCCTCCCTTCCTGTTCAATGCGGGGTTGTAGATCCTCTCGTAGATGGCCTCCCTGATTCCGCGTTCGTACCATCGTGGTTCACGATCCAGGACCGTCCGTTGTCTCCAGTCTGAATGAGCGGCCCCGGTGATGTTTCATGTGATGGTAGATGGCCGATGAGTACTTGCTTGCTGTAGCCCTGCAATGTTGATTGTACCTTGTCTTCAGTGGTTGGCTGGTTTCTCCAATGTAGGTGTCGCGGCACTGTGGATGTTCACACTTAAGTCTATAGATGACGTCGGATTTGATGTGTTTGCGTACGCGGTCCTTGGGATGGACTAACTTCTGTCTGAGGGTAGAGTAGGGTTTGAAGCTGGTGGCGATGTTGAAGCCTTGAAGGATTCGCCGGAGTTTTTCTGATACTCCTTGGATGTACGGAATTACAATGTCGCTTATGCGTAACTGTGTGATTTGCCATGTAAAAATCGTTTTTTCTAGTTATTGTATATAAGTACTGGTTAGTTCTGCTAGTTCACTTTAGTGACGCTGAAGAAGAGTGATGGATGTCACTCGAAACGTCCGGAAATAAATATTTATCCAGTTGTAGAGTTTGAATTGTCTTTATATATTGTTTACCTGGATGCCTAACCTTCACAAACGTATCATTTAAGTATTGTATTTAATGTGCTTTTAAAAGGATGCATCTGTAAGGGGTGTAGGTAGCTGTTGTGACCCTGGTCTCGATGGTGTGTCCCTTACGAAGTTCGTTGATCATAGCTGCGATGTTAAAGGCATCCAGAGTATGTTATGAGGCTTGAAACCTGAATTAGAAAAACTACAATTTCTAGACATTCCTACACATAGTAACGTTAAGTTTCGATAACACTATGCCATTACATATCGATATTAAAGGAGCAAAGATACGATGTCGTTGTGTGGTGAGAACTGATAGAATATCCAAGTCCTAATAGACTGATTCTGACTGTCCATCACAATTAGCGGCTTGACCAATGGGAGAATGACTGGATGTCCGTCAAATATTTGCATTTTTATGTTTGAATTTTGCATTTCTACGTTTTGACGGAGGTGGGCGGGGCTATGGTATCAGTCTATTTTCACTAGGCGCTTGAAACTAAAAGATCACCATGTAGTTTTTTTTTGTCGCTTTTAAGCACTTTTGATAAGAAATCCGCACGCAAATGTGGTAAACAGTGGCATTAAATGTCAATTTCATAAAGATTACAGCAACTAGAATATTTCCAGTTTTCAAGCCTCATAAAATGCTCTGGGTGCCTTTAATGGTACACTCAACCTAAGGGAACACAAGGAGTCGCTACATCGTGAAGACGTTGATCTTTATTCTCTCTCTGTCCTCTCTCTACATCGAATCTCCGCTCCGGACTAACTCTAGTCCAGACTGAAATCTAGTATGGTCTTATGCATTTATATACTTTCTTTCCGCCTACGTAATTATTTCTGAGAAAATGTACATTCTTCTTCTATCTAGTCATCATGAGTCATTTCCTCTAAAGGGCACTGGACAGTCCCAAATAAGGCAGTGTCCACCAGGAAACATGCTCTGCCCCCCCCCCCCGTAGAGAAGGTCGTTATTCCTCTAAGGAAATAATGCCCGCCTTCACTCTTTCTCAGAACAGATCATCAGAACGGACATCATCCTAAAGACACCTTGGAAAGTACAAGAAACTCAGCTATATCATAATCGCACCCCATTACATATCAATTCAGCATTTCCAAGTTCACAACCCATAAAATACTAAACAATACTGAATTGATGTGGCTGACATGTAAGTAATCCATTTCCTTTGGGGCAGGCTGAGGGACATCTATAACATCAAGTTGCCACTTGTAAATGCAGGTAAATTTGAGTTATTTTTAACTACAACACGGCACTGTGCAAAATAATTAAAAGGCCTTTATACAAAATATGAAAATGCGTGGGGGTATTGGTCCACTGTATCTCCATGCCAACTTTCGTTTGGCTCAGAAATGAAAAAGTTGAATCCATTGGAAGATTTGGCAGAAGAACAAGACAAAAAACAATATATTTCACCCTACCCATACCTACGGTATGGAGAGTGAAATATAATCAACACTTTCTGTATCACACTAGTTTCACCCCTCCCCAAGATGCGTACACAATAACAACACATGACACTTGTGTGGGGGAGAGTGCCGCCTGGTTCAGGCATTGCGAGAGACAACTTTAATGCCAGTAGTGTCGAAACAGACCGAAAGAAAATCCACATGGACCGAAACTGAAATGTCACTTGCAAAATGCAATGTTCTCATGATAAATTCTCAAACAGATCGAATATATTCAATTCCGTACTGTAATCTCATCCAAAACAGAAACTCTCAATTCATTCCAGTACTTATTTGCTCATTCAATTCACCAACATATAAGAACCTCTCCTTTAAGCTTTATATTCAGCACAACGACCTGACCAGATTGTTTGCCGGCTACGCAACCTCTAAAAAAAACCTCCCATTGTATTTGAAGGCCAAAAAATAGGGGACGTACACCAGAGCCCAATGCAATACAACTTTCATCTCTGGGGGTTTACTAAACAACACATTTAAACAAACAAAAACAAACAACAACAAAAAAGAAAATACAAGTGAAGCGGACTGTTGCAGTGACCTCGAATGAACATCCCAGCATGTCTCGTGCTCTTATCCTTTGTCTGCACTCGCACACCTGGATACCACACCCTCATCAGTCTTCACCTGTGTACAGCTCAACATAACTATGATACTGCAGAAACACAATTTCACGCTAATAACTTCGTCAACCGCTATAAATTGTGATTTTCTGCATCACATTAGTTTCACCCCTCCCCAAGATGCGTACACAATTAAGCTGTATACTGGCGAGTTTCCCTTACTTTCCAGGGCGGACGGGACGTACCACTGCAGGGACTTGACGGAGGGAAGCCGCTGACTGGACTTTGTTTTAGTGCCTCCCACCGACAAGCCAAGATGTCGAGGAAGAAAGACGATGAGTTTGTCTCAATGTCAACACTAAAAAATCTACTAGACAATCAAAAAAAAACAGTATGATCGAACTACAACAGAAGAATTTCAGATCCTTTATGGAAACAACACTGGAAAGCCACAACAAAAGAATCGACACCCTCATACGAGAATGCCAAGAGAAGTAAGAGATCAAAGTGAGCCTACAGTACTCCCAGAAAGATATTGAAGACATTCATTCAAACACTCGTCACCAAGAACAGAAAATCAATGAAATCGAAATGAAGATCACTCAACTCAAGGCTGACACTACCTCTAAACTCACAAAAACAGACTATCTTGAGTCACGGCGGAATAATATCTTAATTGATGGCATACCCGACTCTAAGGAAGAAACATGGGAAGAGAGTGAACAGAAAGTAAGAAATCTACTGAAAGACAAGTTGCAGCTGGACCCAAAGAAAGTCGAGATTGAGCGTGCGCATCGAAATGGGCGATTCCAGGCTGACGGACGTCCCAGGTCAATCGTAACCAAGCTCTTGCGCTGTACAAAGACAAACAGGCTATCCTCCAACGCGCGAAGAATCTCAAGGGTACCCATATCTTCATCAACGAAGACTATTCTGAGGCCGTCCGACAGAAAGGAAGAGAACTCATACCTGAAATGAAGGCTGCAAGAGAGAGGGGAAATGTCGCCTACCTGCGCTTTGATCGTCTCATCGTACATCCTCCGAGACAGACATCCGGTGGCGACTCGCAGAAACATCATTTCAATGAAGCATCATCAAGACCTCGCAGACCAGACACTAGATCCTCAAGGGCTGAACCTGGCGCTTCCGCACCCCACTCCTGAGACTTTAGGTCTGCGTCACTCATTCAACGATTTATTAAGTACTGACATTTTTTTTCTACATGTATTCTGATAATGACACCATGCCTACAAGAATAACTGCCAACATACTAAATGGAGAACAATCATCTCCATCCCCCAGAACAAATAACTTAGACTTAAGCTCTTTATTTTTCAACCCCTTTGAATTAAATGTAAATAATAATATTAGTGAATCTCCTTTCTCGTCTCTAGATCCCGACACGAATTTCTTTAATAACTACTTTAGTCCTTCCAAGAACACTTCTCAGTATCATAACATTGATTCTTTTGTGAATTCATGCAAAACGAGAAAAGGCAAAAGTCTCTGCATGTTTCATGTAAATGTCAGGAGCCTCCCGCGCCACTTCGAAGAGCTCAATGAATATCTCTACGCTCTAAAACATAAGTTCTCTGTAATTGCCATTACAGAGTCTTGGCTGACTGAAAATACAGTTCATAATTACAATATTCCTGGTTACCAAAGTATTCATCACTGCCGACAAAACAAAGCAGGTGGGGGTGTTTCTAATTCTATGTACATAAGAAGCGATTTATCATATTCCCACCGCGACGAAAAATCCTCTCGACTACATCAAGACTCGTCTTAGTAGTCAACTGACATCTTTTGAACCACCCTCTACTGACGAAGTTATAGACATAGTACGAAATCTGAAAGATTCTGCTGCTGGACACGATGAAATTAGTGCGAAAATACTCATGATTTCTTTACCTCATATCATTTGTCCACTTATGCATGTCCTAACTCTATCAGTTCAGAACGGTGTGGTCCCGAAACCAACTAAAATTGCTTAAGTAACTCCCATATTTAAGAACAACGATTCTACCTCGGTCAACAATTACCGCCCCATCTCAGTTCTACCCTGCATATCCAAAATTCTTGAAAAATTGATTTATAGTCGTCTCTTATGTATGTTTTACATGACAGACCACGTGGTCTTATGCTACATGCTTACACAGCATAATATACTTTAAATTAAATCACTTTATGCTATTGACTTTGGCATTCCACATCCGCCTGTTTCTTGCTTTTCTAGCTAAGTGTTCGAAAGGTAAGTGTTCACAGTCCATCAGCAGGGAGCCTTCAGGCGGGTTGTCTCCTCCGCACACGTAGGCTTTCAGGGTGCACCTGACCAGTCTGGAGGGGTCCATGCGGAGAATGTGGCCCAGGTACCGAAGTCGCCTTCGACGGATGGCTGACATCAGGTTGTAGTCTGGGTTTGTTGCTGTGTCTCGAAAGTGTTTCTTAGTGATCACGCGTAGACATCTGCTGTTGAAACCGTTGATCGTCCTTGTGACGTCCTGCGTTAAGTCCCATGCTTCACAGCTGTGCGTGAGGGTTGAACAGACAGACGATTTGTACTGTGGTCCCTCCATATATGTTGTAGGGAGCTGAAGCGGGATTGTGCGATGTCCATTCTGTATTTCACATCTGCTCTCTGGTCACCATCACATTGCATGCGGCTTCCGAGGTAGTCAAATGTGTGGACGTTTTCTAGCTGTTGGCCTTGTAGGATGACGTGATCACGTTCCTTTTCCTTGGCAAGTCTCTTCTGGCGCTGTACCTCCTTGTCTGCGAGGCTACCGGCACGTGACCGGGTATTGGCGGTGGAGGGATGATGTAGGCACCAGCGACTCCGGTGGATTGCTAGGCCCCTTTTTGTTGTCGTCTCTTAAAACATTTAAACGATAATGATATTCTCTACAAACACCAATATGGTTTTAGAAAAGGGTATTCTACCTCTATGGCCCTTATTCAATTAATGGGCAGAATTACTACGGCAATTGACAATAAAGAATTCACAATAGGGATCTTTTTAGACCTAAGTAAAGCGTTTGATACGGTAAATCATTCCATCCTTCTCCAAAAACTCAAGAAATACGGCATAGATGACTCGGCACTTAAGTGGTTTATCAGCTACTTATCTGATAGAAAACAGTACGTTGCCCTAAATGAAAACACGTCATCTTGCAAACCAGTTAAGTGTGGCGTTCCCCAGGGATCGATTTTAGGCCCACTTTTGTTTTTAATTTACGTTAATGACCTTCCCGAAGCATCCTCAATTATCTTTCTTATTCTATTTGCTGATGACACAAATATTTCATGTAGCAAAGGTCGTTACATGGTTCGAAGTTAACAAGCTGTCTGTTAATGTTAAAAAGACTTTTTATCTTATCTTCTGCACTAAAAACAAGGCATATAATAGAAACAATGCCAACATTTTTTTTAAAGAACCTTCCTCTCTCCCAAGAATGTCCGGCGAAATTTCTAGGTATTCTAATTGATGACAGATTGACATGGAAGTCTCACATTGCCGTGGTAGCTAATAAAATTTAAAAAAATATAGGAATCCTGGGGAGGATCCGTCACTTTATAACCCGGAAAACCTTTATTACCATATAAAGTAGTTTAGTTTACCCCTACCTCATCTATTGTAACATTGTCTGGGGTAATGCCTACAGAACTACCCTTCACCCAATATTAGTTCTCCAAAAAAAATTTGTACGCATCGCCACTGGTTCAAATTTCTACACGCACTCTCTACCTCTATTTGAAAAACTTAGAATTTTGAATATTTTTGACATAAACAGATTTCAACTTGCTCTTTTCACAGCCAAATTCATTGACCATAATCTGCCTGATACCTTTGACGATTTTATTAATTTTCGCTCCCAGTTGCACAATTACCAAACACGTCATAGCTCAAAGTTCCACATCCCTCTATTCAGAACTTCTTTAGCCCAAATGAGTGTAAAGTTCAAATGCATCAATATCTGGAATAGTCTCCCAACCCCCCTAAAGAATTTTACTTCTGTGATAACCTTCAAATGTCATCTTCGAGCTCATCTCCTATCAAATCCCAACTACTTCTAAATGTTTCCTCTTATTAGTATGTCTCTGGTCTGATCATGATTTGAAGAAATATTCCTTGATTGTCCTTTTGTTTACATTTTGAGAACGAAATTATTGTACTTTAGTATTTCTGGTTTTCGTTAATAATAATTTCTTACGTTTTGATTTGTATTATATTATCAGTATTCGATTTTTCGTTATATAGTTGTTCATTATGTTTATTTCATCATTTATTATACCTTTGTTTCGTTACTTATCATATCACTCTTGTAATCGACATTTGTTAAGTTAAAAGGAGGAGGGCTTCTATAAGCCTTGCAGGCTTCTTTCCTCCTCCTGCACATTCTTTTGTACTTTCATTAATTGATTATTGTTTGTTTTTTTGCTTTTATGTGCGAATAAATAAATAAAAAAAAGTAAAAAAAACACATGGCACTTGTATGGGGGGAGAGCGCCGCCTGGTTCAGGCACCGCATCTTTTCGAAAAACGATCAAAGACAGGGAAGTTTATTTCCAAAGTATCAGATTCCTAATACCATCGAAACTGCTAGCCGTTGCTGCAAGAGGTCGTTAACATAGCCATCTTTTGCATTCTCACTTTTCCAACGTCCGCGCCTTTTGAACAGCCTGTCAGGAATACCTGCATTAGCTGCTTCCGTCGCGCCTCCTGCTCTAAGGGAATGTAAACCAAAGCATGAAATGTCCTGAACTACGGTCTTCAACATATCTAGCACAATTTCTCTGGCTCTTGAATAACTTAATCCACCAGACTTTCGTAGTTTCCAGCCTCTCTTACAACTGCTCAGTGGTCTGAAAAGATAACAATCGGAATTCAAGTCAATGTCACGTCGATGAAGATTAGACATCCAGGTAATAAGATACGCCAAAAAAGCAGTTACTCAAACAACTGGATATGATTTTGGAAACGGTCAGACGTTTCAAGTAGCATCCACTACTTTTCGTCAGTGACTGTGAGCAAGATCAGTTGAACAGCAGGTTTATAACCACGAACTATGAATTGATATGCAAATAAAGAGAAGACAAGTTTTTAGATAGTCCAATAGAAAGCAAATTAGACAACTCAAGTCAATGTCACCAACAAAGAAGAGCTTGTTTGCGAACTCCTGCTCTGGACACCAGCTCATGGGTACTCGTGTGTCGGGCGACCCCGACGGACCTACATAGACCAACTTGCTGGGGATGTAGGGGTGAGGTCTGAAGATCTAGACCAACTAATGGCGGACCGTGACGCCTGGAGGGAGAGAGCAGCCTTAGTCCGGGCAAGCCGCCCGATATGATGATGATGATCACCTACTCTACAGTACTTCTCTAACATAAATACAGGACACGTCGCTTTGTTTGTTCTTGCCACGGGCACACTATTGCATTCCCGCCATTGGTCTGTCTTACCAAGGAGGTTATATAGACTATATAACCTCCTTGGTCTTACTGGATTCAATGAAAATCGTTACGTAGCCATCTGATAAACTGATGTCTTGACACTTAATCTTGGACGCCTCGCTGTACCTAAGAAAACCTGCAAAACGAGAACTGTAGCCAAATCTACTTTATCCCCACATAATGTCACCAACTTGTTCAAAAGCTCTGCTGTGACCACGTCCTTATTCACCTTCTTCTTACCCAGCATACGTTTAGCTGCCGCAAGAACATTACATACCACTTTATTTTCGGTAGGTGACTCTAACCCAGCCTGTGCCTGTGCCCGTCTGATTCCATAAAAGGCCTTTTCTACTGCTGCTACAGACGGGGCCTCATGTATGACCTCTACTAGATACAAAGCAACATACATAGGGGAAGCTGAAAAAACTGATACTTCAGTGAACTGCTTGGCAAATTTCCTCCACCTATTAAAGCCAAGACTATACTGCTCAACAGTTCTCGGTGCTCTGTCTTACGCCACTACTAATGGTAACTTCTCTGCCAGTGACTTCAGGTGGGGATGTTCAACCTGCTTCAAGTCCTTCCAGAAGCCTTCTCTCATCACATCAAACAGAGAAAAGAACCTGTGATTTACACTCAACCATTTTTAGCTCTTACCTAAATATATAATTTCTATTTTATTTCAACTAATTGCTTATACAAATGTATACTGCTCTTCATTATCAGTGTGAGAAAACATTCTTCTCACCAAATGCAAAGAGCCTACAAACATATTTTCTTCCACACAACTGCAAATCTGTACGGTCTAGCGATATGTGCAACAGCCTACAAAACCATTATGCATACCACATGTAATTGTCTACATTTTCAATGGCCCAGAGCCTTCAAAACTCAATATTCTGAGTGGAATTACCATCACCATCTCCGCGGCCAAGTGCCTTCACACAAAAACTATCCAGCCCTTGAACTAGGCAGTCACAGACTCAAACGTCTAATCACGGTTGGTCAAGTGCCAACTCCTTACGTACGATTGCATACGATTTATTCCTTTGACTCAAAGATGCGCTTAGCCATTCTTTTACTACTCAGGAAACAAGTCAATGACAGGATGCCACCCTGGTTTACGCCCCTTGTAGTCTCAAACTCCCTGGACTCTTTCCCGTTCAGCAGCACGGAGAACTTACTGCCCATGTGCATGTGTCTGAGAAGACGCCAGATCGAGTTTGCTGTCGATACCTCCTTTGTTGATCTTGTACAACATGCCATCTATCCACACTGTGTCGTAAGCTTTTTTTGGTGTCTTAGAAGCACCCGTAGACAGTGCTCCTTCTCTCTTGATAATGGTTCACTATCACTTGAACCATGTAAGCTGTTGTTAAGTTGCTACATCCAAGCTATCCTCCGCTCGACTTAATCCATGGTTTCAGTCTATTGAAGAGTAGTGACTCCAAGACTTTAGATATGACTGGTAGTAGGGTGATGCCACGGCGCGAGTCCAAGTCCGCCTTGTTGGTTTGTTCTGGTTTGTAGGGGAACTTTGAGGCCCTTTTTGAAAGCCTCTGGTATGTTTTCTGTTTCCCTTATTGTGTTAAAGAGGTTTGTTAGTCTAGCCGCAGAACTTCGCCACCATACTTCAAGTGTTCATAGGTTAAGCCATCTCTGTCACCCCTCTTGTTGTTCTTGAGTGTTCTGCAGATTGAGGCTACTTCTGCTACAGTAAAAGGCTCGTTGAGTACGACCTCAGCATTACTGTGGCTTTCTTTTTTCCATACTTTTCACCTCGTCCTCAATCATCTTCTTATGGTTATATATTCACCTTGAATATTCACCTTGAAGTTCAGCCAGTAGGTACCCTTAAGGGTAATGAGGCTGTGCCTAGTTGGTGCTAGTAGTGCGCATGGTAATTTCTTTTTCGCTTCTTTTCTCCTTCCTTCCTTCCTTCCTTCCTTCCTTCCTTCCTTCCTTCCTTCCTTCCTTCCTTCCTTCCTTCCTTCCTTCCTTCCTTCCTTCCTTCCTTCCTTCCTTCCTTCCTTCCTTCCTTCCTTCCTTCCTTCCTAGTAGGAAAGCTCGTGTAGGAAAGCTCATGTAGGAAAGTTCATGGTTATCCTTCTACTCTTCCTTCCTTCCTTCCTTCCTTCCTTCCTTCCTTCCTTCCTTCCTTCCTTCCTTCCTTCCTTCCTTCCTTCCTTCCTTCCTTCCTTCCTTCCTTCCTTCCTTCCTTCCTTCCTAGTGGGAAAGCTCGTGTAGGAAAGTTCATGTAGGAAAGCTCATGGTTATCCTTCTACTCTTCCTTCCTTCCTTCCTTCCTTCCTTCCTTTCTTCCTTCCTTCCTTCCTTTCTAGTTGGAAAGCTCGTGTAGGAAAGCTCGTGTAGGAAAGCTCAGGGTTATCCTTCCTTCCTTCCTTCCTTCCTTCCTTCCTTCCTTCCTTCCTTCCTTCCTTCCTTCCTTCCTTCCTTCCTTCCTTCCTTCCTTCCTTCCTTCCTTCCTTCCTTCCTTCCTTCTTTCCTTCCTTCCTTCCTAGTAGGAAAGCTCGTGTAGGAAAGCTCGTGTAGGAAGCTCATGGTTATCGTACTACTCTTCCTTCCTTCCTTCCCAGTAGGAAAGCTCATGGTTATCCTACTCTTCCTTCCTTCCTTCCTTCCTAGCAGGAAAGCTCGTGTAGGAAAGCTCGTGTGGGAAATCTCATGTGGGAAAGCTCATGGTTATCCTTCTACTCTTCCTTCCTTCCTTCCCTCCTTCCTTCCTTCCTTCCTAGTAGGAAAGCTCGTGTAGGAAAGCTCGTGTAGGAAAGCTCATGGTTATCCTTCTACTCTTCCTTCCTTCCTTCCTTCCTTCCTTCCTTCCTTCCTTCCTTCCTTCCTTCCTTCCTTCCTTCCTAGTAGGAAAGCTCGTGTAGGAAAGCTCGTGTAGGAAAGCCCATGGTTATCCTTCTACTCTTGCTTGCTTCCTTCCTTCCTTCCTTCTTGTTTGGCTCGTGGTTGTAGAAGTGGAAGTCCTGCTAGGCCTTTGAAGAGTGGAAGTCCTGCTTCACGTTTCCATTCTTCCTTCCTTCCTTCCTTTCTTCGTTCGTACCTTCCTTCTTTCCTTCCTTGACGTACTAAGAGAGCCTGTAGCTGTAGAAGTTCCATAGAGACTCTTCCTACCCTCATCTTAATATGAGAACATGTAATTGTAGAGGTCCTGTTTGTCCTTCCACTCTAGTGCAAGTCTTGTTTTGAATACGTTCACAGAGCTACTGGTTACCGTGGCCGTGCTAAGCTTATTCCAAGCCGGTAGCACTCGTGCAGGGAAGAAGTTGGCTCGCGGGCCCTTTGAGTCCTGAATCTGGTACTTGTAAGGGTGTCCTCTGGTGCTTGTCGCCAGACTCGGTGTGAACATCGCTCTGTTGCACCTGTTACAGTGGTTGGAGGTTCTCAACGTGACTAGTCCATGAGTGATCTTGAATACTTTAGTAGGAAGATGACATCACTTCTTCTTCTACGAAAGAGGAGGGTAGGTAGTTGCAATTCTCGGAGCCGTTCTGAGTACGGAAGGTGGGAGATTGACTGCACCAGTCTCGTCGCCCTTCTTTGTACCGGCCTTTCTATTGCATCCTTATCTCTCTTTGTCCTGGGGTCCCACACAACTGTGGCGTATTCTAGGTGTGGGCGAACCGAGCTTTTGTACAGGAGGAGGAAGGAATCTTTGTCCAGGTATTTGAATGTGTGGCGAATCGCTCCCAACACTTTGTTTGCCTTAGAGACTTGGGCTTGGACATGGTCGCTGAATGTGAGCTTGTAGAGAGTCAAAGAGTCTGCCTTCTTCTTCTTGTTCATTGCCTAGCACTTCAAAATGCTTGGCCAAGGTTTCTCTCACCTCTGCAGGGTCTGTGCACGTGACGAGGTGTTTCTTGCCTTTTCTTTGTCTCACTCTTCTCCAAACCTTTTTGTCATCTGTGCTTGCTAACGAGGCTAACTCTTTCGCCTCATGCAAAATCTTTGCCTCTCTAAGTTCTGTTCTGAACTGACCCTTGCTTTTCTTGTAGTTTGCATACAGATGATTGTCTTTTCCTCTCGGCTTCCCTGCTTCTTTCCATAGTAGCCATGATTTCACTTGTTTTTCGTGTGATTCTGTAAGTGTTGTTGACCAGTACGGTTTCTGATGGCCACTTATTATCTTCGCTGGTAATGTTTCCTCTGCTGTTCTTTTTAATACAGTAGTTATCATGCTCAGTTCTTTTTCAATAGCCTCTGGTGATTTTTCGTTTGGTACTGGAGCTGATTGCAGCTTTTCACAAACTCCCCTCTTATATGTGTTTTCTGTTGGTTGACTCCTCACACCTTCCCAGGTCAGCAGTGGGTCTGGACGGTTCTCTTTCCACTCTCTTGATTTGTTGGCAAACTGGGCAACAATGGGATTGTGGTCTGACATATTAAGTTCATTGTAATCCAGTACTTCTCGAGGTAGACTTGGAGCCCATATTGCTCAGCAATCTCGAAGCAGTCTACCACGGATCCTTCTGGCTGTCTTCCGTTTGCTTCCGAGTACAACCTGTATAAGAAGATCTTCTTTGCCAAGCACGTGTGGTGTAGTGTTGTCAGTCTCCCAAACAGCAGTAGCTTGTGTTTGTCCAGTATCGCTCTAAGTGGCATCATTCCAAGGGCTGCAAGGCTCGCATTCGTCTTGGTCTGAAAGTTCATGCCCTGCATACGCTTTGCACTTGCCCTATGTACCCTCTCTAACTTCTTAACCATAGCTCACATCCATGCAGCATGCCGGGTAATACGAGTGTGTGGTAGAGCTTTTTGGTAGTGACAGTCACTGCACGAAATGGCCTCGTATCCCGGCGTATACGTACAGGGATTCCTCCGGAAATATTCCATATCCCGGTGCGGATTTAGCGTATCCGATAAAATTAACGGATACGCTAAATCCGCACCGGGATATGGAATATTTCCGGAGGAATCTCTGTACGTATACGCCGGGATACGAGGCCATTTCGTGCAGTGAGTGTTCAGCCTCCCACCTTCCAAACCAGTGGCTAATATTGCACTTGTCTTCCCCCTTCCCTTCCTGCAAGCTTTCTCTGTTGCACTGGCTGATCGCAGGCCGGCTTCATGTATCACACCTACATGTGTTACTTCATTCATTCATTCATTCATTCATTCATTCGTTCGTTCGTTCGTTCGTTCGTTCATTCATTCATTCATTCATTACTTTACATTGCTTTATGGGCCTTCATGTGTGGTCTTCTGACATCGCTGGATCATGGAGGTCGCATTTGTCTGGAGTTTTGTTATGTCCACCAAAAGAGCAGGCGTGTCCAGACTGTGGATACTCGGAGAAGTGTTCGTTGTTATGATGCCTGTCTGTTCAGGAGGAACATACAAGAGATAATCTGTTGAATTGGTCACATGCACATTGAAGACAGTCATAAAACAAGTGTATCATGTTGATGTGCACATATCTGGCAAACCACTACTCTCAATTATGTTAACATTAAATGTGCGGTCAGTTATTTGGTTAAAAGGACAGAGCATTTCTGGGGGCTTGAAACTCAGCTTAGAAAACTTCAATTTTTTTGTCATTTCTACAGTGTCATACTACGTTTCAATGCCACTGTCCCATTACATATCGACATTCAAGGAGCCGAACGATGCGATGTCGTTGTGTGGTGAGAACTGATAGAAGATCCAAGCGTTCTGTTTCAGTCTATTAGACTGATCCTGACAGTCCATCACAATTATCAGTTTAACCAATGAGCGAATGACAAGTTTCAGTTTTACCAGTGAGAGAATGGATAGATGTCCGTCAAATAAGTTGCATTTCCATGTTTATTATTTTGCAACTCTACGTTTTAACGGAGGTAGGTGGGGCTATGGGGTCGGTCTAGGCACACCAAACTAAAGGGATCACCGTGTAGCTTATTTTTGCCTCACTTTTGATATGAAATTATCACACAAATGTGGTAACGGCACTGAATCTTAATCCGACACCTTTGAGCAAATGCAGCGCGGAATGATAAGTCAACAATCAGCCTTGTGAGTATTTCAGTAACTGTTGAGTGCATTATGTGTAGCGCTTCCCCAGTCATCACTGCACATGTATCAGTCTTCTGATTATTGAGCTGTGGCCAGAAAACAACTTAAGCTTGAAAATATCGTCACTGATTAGGAAGCCCCTTGAGGATTATGTTCCAAACGGAACATTAATCCGACACAGTACACAGAGGTTTATCCTTAATTCAACCTCTCTGTCAACCAACAGCCAGTTACACTGAGGTTAAACTGACACAACATGTCACAGTCGACACAGTCACAGTTGTCAACTGCCGTGAACTAGTCATCAACCATCGTCCTAAAAATGTTATGACTGCTCTCCCTCCCACGACATGCACTACGTGATTAAAACATGACAAATTTTCCTGACCTTGTCAATACAACATGTTCTCTTCAGGGCCTTACCATTGCACATTTTTACGTTGCCTACCTTACCGTATTTTAGAAGCAATCAAAATATTTTGCATATCAGCGCTAGGTCTCTACTTACAGGGGAGTACTGAAAAGTGTCGGATTTTCCCCGATAACTTGAAACCAATCTGGCAAGACAATACACGGTAAAACCCATCTTTTTTTCCTGTTATTCTGTCAATATCATAGATTACCATTGTAACTTATGCTATATATGTCATATTTTCTCTTTAGTCGTGCTGATACCATATTGTAATCTGAAACTACCTTCCGTCGGACTGAAAATGACCATGCTCTCCTACAGGTGCTAACATTTTTCCAGGAGAGAAGATTCGTCATGATTGTCTTGCCGCTAAAAAACACATTTTATACATCTGATCTATTGTTCCTTCATTGGCTTGAAGAGGGTACTAAGGATATATTAGACGTGTCCAAGCCAAAAAACACACACGACAAAACGGCCGCACCGCACGCATCAGCCCTTCGGTAACAACATGTTTGTAATTGTAGAACGTTATTCAAAGTTGATCCCACTGTCATGGCAACTTGTACATTATTCATCGGGACCGTCAACGGGATGCCGCACTAATACATATCCATGTGCTTCGGGTTGTGTTAGGAGCAAACTTTGAGGAAAATATCGCTTTCTGTCACACAAAAATTAGACAAAAAAGTGTTCCTCACAAACCTTTGTCGTCTGCTGAATACAAGAGTTCTGGGTAATGAATACTAGTATGGCATTGGTGAAATACTCACGGGGGGGGGGGTCAACTCTAAATAACAGGCACTAAATTTCTAGCGAGGTCAACGCCCACAGTAGCCTGGGTGCCAGCCTTTTTAGCTTACGTACGCTACCCAAGCTCCGCTCCCTGGGTGCCAGCCTTTTTAGCTTACGTACGCTCCGCCTCCTTTGGCGAGGAGCGGAGCTTGGGTAGCGTAGGTAAGCTAAAAAGGCTGGCACCCAGGGAGCGGAGCTTGGGTATCGTACGTAAGCTAAAAAGGCTGGCACCCAGGGAGCGGAGCTTGGGTAGCGTACGTAAGCTAAAAAGGCTGGCACCCCGGAGGGAGCGGAGCTTGGGTAGCGTACGTAAGCTAAAAAGGCTGGCACCCAGGGAGCGGAGCTTGGGTAGCGTACGTAAGCTAAAAAGGCCGGCACCCAGGGAGCGGAGCTTGGGTAGCGTACGTAAGCTAAAAAGGCTGGCACCCAGGGAGCGGAGCTTGGGTAGCGTACGTAAGCTAAAAAGGCTGGCACCCAGGGAGCGGAGCTTGGGTAGCGTACGTAAGCTAAAAAGGCTGGCACCCAGGGAGCGGAGCTTGGGTAGCGTACGTAAGCTAAAAAGGCTGGCACCCAGGCTACGCCCACAGAGCCGGACTTTTCAAATGTAAACTAGCCAGTTAACGCCAATCCACTGGCTCGCGAGGTTCAAGAAGGAATATTTCACACCCATTGTCTGTCGACTACTGGTTGATTGTTAATAGCGCGCAATACATTACAAAAGGAACTTTTCATAGGACTTCCTTTAATAGTTTAAACAAGGAGGTTATAACCTCCTTGGTTTAAAGCAGAACTACGCACTGAAAAAGTTTGACACGATAATGGAGCTTCACTGTATAGCGGACTACCCTGTATAGCGGAGTACCTCGGCCGATTTCTACTATTTTACCAGCCATATAGGAGGGGGGCCTGGTAGAGGCTAGTATTTTGGTGTCTTTGCATGGTTACAGTTGTAAGCTGTAGCACTTCTGTACATGTATAGATTCAACATAGGTTTTGGTTGGGCACTACTGCGCTGTAGACAGGTAAGCCGTATGAATTCAGGCCGAAGGTGGAGTCTTCTGTCCAGACGTTGTTCGGCCTGAAGCGTTCTGCCGTCTGTCGCTGTCATTCTGTCAGGAGAACCAGGATAAACGGTCTCTTATCGCGGTCTTCATTTTCAGGGCCGTATTCTTGGAAGAAGATACACACCCCCTGTAGCACTTCGTGGGGGTCTGAATGCTCTTTTCAGTAAGGTGTAGGCAGCTAGGCCCTTTCGATTTCGCGTAATTCGTAGGGAAGTTATTTTCTTTTACGTGGTTCGTAGGGAGGAGGCGAAAATTTCCCGTAAGTCATAGCCAGTGCATTTCGCGTAAAGCGTAATCAAGCCGAAAAATTTGACTACTAGTATCCTCCATTTTTGTACGCGGCCCGTCTTGGAGAGCTTGCTTTCGGGTGGGAAGTGTTGGGTCGACTCGATAAATTTCATCTTCGTTGGGATCTGTTACGTCCCGTAGCAACCGCTCCTTTGGGGCTAGTGCAGCGCCGTTGAAAGTGTAAAACTTCATCTCTGCAGTCCCTTAGCGTTTTGGTCATGAAAGTTAACTTTACATCTAGATGTACCAAGGAGGTTATATAGTCTATATAACCTCCTTGGATGTACGGAACAAAGTGGAAACCAACGCAAATGCGCTTGGTTTGATTTGATGACATTTAAATAAGACCAGGGGTGTTAACAATCCACAACTTGGCCGCCATTGGCTAATTGTCGGTGACGTTCGGTGACCTGCTAGCAGCCATATGATTGGACCTCACTAGAAAATTACTGCACGACGTTTAGCTTGGATTCCAGACTATTTTATTTTACTATCATGCAGTAAAGTTTGTGCCTCGCGCATCAGTATCATCAGTTGCCTTCCCTCCAGCCCAACCATTGATTGACCCATCTTTAATTACATTAGAGGCCAAACCCCCATGAATAGCCCTGGGGCCCAGAAAAGACAGAATGCTGAGGTAGACCACCCCACTAGCCCAGCTTACCTTTTCCGGGAACCCCACAACTTCTGGGAAATTGAAGGTAGCAAACAACTAAAACTGCGGTGTGAGAACTTCGATTCCTCCGACTGAAAAAATAGTTCGCAGTTTCGAATGTTTGTTGGCAAATTATGTTATTCACACGAGCTTGTAATGTATCCATACTGTCAACCAGTATGTCGTTAATCTGTACTCGACCTAGGATATTTCAGTCCTTTTAAATCCAGTAACAACGCCTGAAAGTCAGAGAGCGAAAAATTGTGTCGGGATATTACATTGTAAAGGGCCTCGATTATATTTCTTACAATGAGTACTTACAAATAGTATATTTGTTTAACTTTTACACATATGTGTAAGTATTATGCTGTTAATCAACTTCACTATCCTCAAACTTGATACTCACATTCAGCAAGGAGGTTTGCATTCAGTGATATTTATGTCTTTTATCAAACATAATGAGAAACGAACACCCCTTATATGGAATAGAACAGTCTACCCCATCACAACTATCTCCGTGTATCACTACGCGTCGCGGCACCGCCATTTCTGACGAGCCTGTATTAGGACGGTATTACTTCTGCAATCTCAAGCATCCGTCATCAAACTCGACTTATTGACCAAAAGCGACGAACAACTCCGTCTCATGTCGTCCTCGATCGAGAATCTGAAAACATTTGGTGAGTTTCAGGATCAGATTTTTAACCGGATTCGTCGTAATCCTCGCACCAGTGACCAAGTGTACAATAATTTATTTTTGACTGCGTAGCTTCTTTTGGCTGGGTGGGGAGCTACATTCGGTGACGCGATATTTCACATTTTAAGATATTCCTGCTTCGGGCAGGCCACAGAAATGTGATGAACACAATTACTGTGGCCGATTATTTGGACCATCCGAGTAAAAGTACTGCCGAATGTTAATTAATAATGAAGTTGGTGACGAGCCGAGGCAGAAATTTGGGTGGGGTTGTTGACAAAAGCAGTTTCCTTTTTAATTCTTTAGCGCAAAATACTATATGCGGTAACTCAGATATCACCAAATATCTTTCTCATGCCTCACTTATATGTGGCCCTCCTATTTAAAACGACCAAAGAGCCAGCCTTTCAACTGAATGAACCCCCCACCCCACCCCACCCCACTGAACAATCATCAGCAAATGTAGAAACTCCCCACCAGCAGTCCAACTGCAGACGGCTTTGGGCTCTGTTACCTTGAGGTCTGTACAGCAAGTGTTTTTGTTCGGCGGCGGCGTTCGCTGGGCCACGGTTGGACCTGGGTTGGGCCCTGTTGCATGGGTACAAACAACTACCTATGGTGCAAATATAAAAAGACCTCAGACCTACATAATATTAATATCTATATTTTTTCATATCTACAGAATTTGATGCCAAAACGAAATGGCTTGATTCGTTTCGGCTACAATACGACCTGAAACGGTAAATACATTTTGCGTTCATGATGCAACTAGCACCCACGCTCAGAATGGTTTACATCAAATTTGCATATTATGCAAAGTCTGTTGTGATCCACCTCGAGTTGGCAGCCGTAACAAGATTTAACGATTCAAAATATTCTATTGACAGCTTCAAACTTTCAATTTTCCGTGCTAACCAAGAGTTGTACTTGAGTTGTCTATGATCAGCAGTAAACTGCTGTACATGTTCTGTTGAATCTGTGTTCCTTCACAGCTTTGATCTCCTCCTAGTTCCGATACACGCCATCAAGTTTCCTCTGGATCTCCTAATTTCCCAGAATATAGGTATCAGTGTTTCCGCCAGAGGGCCGTCTTCCCGTCAAATGACGGCCATGTCTAGCTTGGGACGGTCAGACAGAGGCCGTCCACTTTGATTTGAAAAATTCTGTCACACATTTTGCAGAGAAGTCGGTAGAAAAACGAAAAATTCAGACTGGCAATTTGTGTTTTCCACCGAAGCTACAGGCGTAAGGACGCCGTCCAGCGTCAGAAAATAGCATTCCTTTGTTTGGTATTGTTATGCTAGAAAACAATAGATGTCGGCACCTTTCGCATATGTTGATCTCATTAAAAACTCGTTTTTACATGGTGTACATCAACCATTCCTGTCCTGCGAACGCGGACAGAGCACTATTGAAAACCGAAAACCTCATAAGAATTTGTATCGAAGGTTTAGCCATCGAACAGTTCCATAACTTCCATTTCTACCGGGATATTAAAAGATAAACTTGAGAATGAAACATATTTCTATCGCTGTAATTTCAGTCCGGCCCGCGGGCGACAACTTGAGGCTTGAATTCTCATGAATGTGCAACAAGCCCGCATGTTCTGAGCTCTGATTGGCTTAGCTCAGATAACCTGTGCTCTGATTGGGTTGATCTAAAGAAAGCATATGGGTTTCACGTGAACAATATGGCGGGAGTTTCTTAGAGAGTTTGCAGGTTGCCAGTGGTCGTAAGCTGCACAAAATAACCCGCCTCTTCAAACGTTTAAAGCAATATTTAGCGGCCTTCATAACGATATCGATAAAAATTTAGCCAAGCCTCTTCTGAATGCAGTTTCTGCGGCATAGAAAGAAATGAAGTCGTATATAATTTCGTAGTGGGAAAATTCCGCTAGCGCTATTTCGGCGCTGATGTGGATGCATTTAACGTACTTTTACTCAACAATTATTTGCCACTCAGAATGCGGGAAATAGCCTTTAAAGGGTCCAAAATATAAAAAAAATATTTTGCGTTTTGGTGGCCAGGTGAGGTAAGTTGTAATGTTGCAAATTTCAGCAGGTGTTTGGGAAAGCTCATAAAAATAATGGCTAAAGTTTTGCCATCTTAAATACATTTTCTGAAACACTTCCAAATAAAACTGATATTATCTGGAAGCTAGAAAATGTGGGATTCATGTGCAAGTTGACCAAATGTCATTAGATATGTATTGACTTCTGTAAAGCATTGTGAAAGGTCATTGTGTCTCATTTAGAAAATGGAGCCCTAAAAATTGACCTGTTGTTATATTTTTTCGGGGCAAAATTGTTTCTGGTGAAATTGACCAGGGAAAAGGTGAAGAAATGGACTATCATGACTTGTAATTAAATATCTAATTGGATCTATGTGAACTGCAAAAAAGACTAGCACAAATAAACTGACCAAAAATTGTTTCAAAAGCTACTGCGTTCGCTGACAATTTGCAGTGCTTAAAGTATCTATATGGTTTTACTGGGTAAATGCTGTAGATTTGGAAAAAGTATGAACATAATAATATAGATCTGAGGTCTTTCTGCTGCACGACAGGCAGTTGTTTCCACCCATGCAACAGGGTCAAATTGTGACCCAGTGAACCCCAAAATAAAGAAAATTATTAAGCGTTCTTCGGTGACCTGCTGTTTGACTGCCTGGCTTCTGTCCAACCGAAAAATTGGTAAGAATTCCAGAGATGCGCCATTTCTTTTTGTTGGTTTTGTATCTTTGTAGCTACGGGCACCAGTTGTATGTCACGTGAACGATGTGGCGCAGATGTTCAGGGATAGAGGGCTTAGCTGGTCGAAATTAATTGCGTTTTAATAATTTTAGTTTTGTAGCAGCTTTTTAAACAATATTGATAGAGACTATAGAACAGCTTTTTCTGATGGTAACATGCAGGTATTTTTGCGACTGATTGGTTAATTCAAACGTTTCACTTGATCAAGAAGGCGGAAATTTCCTCAGAACAGTTTGCAGAACATGGCCCACCCGAACACCCCCCCCCCAATGAAATCTGTGCCCTGAAGTGCGAGATGGTTTAGCCCTCCCCGTCAGCCTGGTGGAAACATTGTTATTGGTATTTAACAAGCTTCAATGCCAGTTTTTAAAATACTTTTTTCTTAATCCCAGACCCCTTTGCCGATGCAAGTAAGTCCGAGGAAGGCAGTGGGCAGGACTCACTGATTCACATAAGAATACAGCAGCGCAATGGTCGCAAAACCCTGACCACTGTGCAGGGCATCAGTGAAGACTACGACAAGAAGAAGATTGTCAAGGCTTTCAAGAAGGTATTTTTGTTGTTTTTAAGTGTCACCTTGGGGTTTTGTTGTGAGAAAGTGATTGCAGTTTAATGAATCAAGGTTGGAAAATTTTTTGCACAGTTAAGTTTCATTTGCATTAGCAATTCGAGTTCCACGACCTCATACCTTCGCCAAATGATTTTAGCCTTTTTGATTGATGTATTGAGTGTTTCTCATGAAAATAAGGTAATCATTTGCATGAATTATAATAATTGATCATCTTCTCCACCCAAACAGCAGAAGTTATCTCAAATATGACAGTGTTATCTTAACAAAGAAGGATATTCTAGCATTTTTATCAATTATGCAAATTAGGCCCTCATTTGCTTAATGTATATTCAACCATGTGTGCCTTCACCAAGCTTCTAAATACCACAAGTATGAAATTCCAGTTATTTACCAATATGGAATTACCATATTTTCTCATTAATTATGCAGATTAGGAATTCATTTGCATAACTATTATCCATCAATGTCCTCTATTTCCCAGTTACATGTGTTGATAGTCCTATCATGGTATTGACAATGGTACACCTGTCTGGCATGCACCAGAATGGTGATGAATTAAACTCATTATCTGATTAGCCAATCAGGAGATGTATGCAAATGAGCATGGTATGCAAATGAGATAGGTATATAACTTAAGGGAGAAAGGAACAAAGGAAGTGAGTGGAAAGTTTGTATTCGGGGAGATGGCTAGTGGCAAGAAGGAGTAATAGGCGAGGGTCATGGGGGATGGTAGAAGTTGGGTAAAGAAGGGTAAAGGGAGAAAATGGTAGGTGATACATCTGTTTCCCACCGGCCCTGTAGTAAAGAGCCCTGGCAATGGGATGGGGCCTTTTCCACACTGCTTTCTTGCTTTCTCCATCACATGTCTGGGGCGCATGGGATTGATGTGGCATTGGGAATATTTTACTATGCTGTAGGTTTATAAAATTTGTCTATTAATTATGTGTTGTTCATTTGCATAACTTTTATCTATCAATGTCCATCTGTTTCTCACATATTTTACATTTTTTAATAGTCCTGTCGTGGAATGCTGGGTTTATGAAATTTCTCCATTAATTGTTCAAATTAGATTCTGATTTGCATGATTACCATTTTTACCGTTTTTCATATTAATGTCCTGACTTGAGAATGTATCTGCCGTGTGTTTCTGCAGGAGTTTGCGTGCAATGGTACAGTTGTGGAGCA
The DNA here is from genome assembly GCF_035083965.1 of Branchiostoma lanceolatum. NCBI lineage: Eukaryota > Metazoa > Chordata > Leptocardii > Amphioxiformes > Branchiostomatidae > Branchiostoma > Branchiostoma lanceolatum. The sequence continues at coordinate 18,212,775 of NC_089736.1, forward strand.
TCCTGAATACGGGGAAGTGATCCAGCTCCAGGGAGACCAGCGCAACAAGGTGTGTGACCTCCTCGTCAACTGGAAGCTGGCCACAGCTGGGAACCTCAAGGTCCACGGTTTCTAAATCAGCCAGCGGTCCCCCAGCCCGGCTGCCGGTGTTCATGGTCTGACTGACCAGGTCCACTTTTTACACATAGCTTTAGATTTTAGGCAGGAGGACAAGTGTAGCATGAGGTTATAAGGTAGCCAGCAGACTCTCACATGTATTGGATCTGAACCGACACAATTCAATGGTTTTTCAGCAGCAAAGAAGTTAGCCAGAGCTAGAGGAATGGAGGGAGTGACATGAAGTGTCGTGCAGAAACGTGGCTGAGGATAAGCATCATGACCTAACATATTTGTTGGCCAGCTACAGTTAAGTGGCCTAATCATATGAATCAGTTAGGGCAAGTACTGTAGCCTGGTAAATACTGCCTGGACAGATATAGCTCTTGTCTGCATGCGCAGAACTGTATCTCTCCTGCTGATGTAGGTTGTAATGCAATCAGTACATGTAGACAAGGGCTGTGTATGTTGAGATATGTATCGGTTAGTGAAGTATGTATGAAGCATTTGGAATGGTAACTTATGTAAGCATCAGTGTTAATCTGCCTACAATTTATTTCCACCTTTTGTTTTGCTGTGTACTAATTTCTTGCATTGTATGAATAAACTTCACGCAAAAAAATCTGTTCCATTCATTGTTTTGCAATTCAGGGTTAGAATTTTCAGGGTTGGCATAGACTAGTGCCTGACATTGATTTTTCCATTTAAACTTGTTCAAGGTCCATAATCATAATGCAAGATCTGGGCGCAAAAATTGAGTATTCTTAATACAAGAAAAATGGGCTGGTGATGGGTTTAGTTTCTATGTGTTTGTGCGTTACAGCGAGTGTGGGACCAAAACGATGTGCTAGCTATATACTCAGTGATATAGCCTTTCTGTAGCCATGGTATCAAACATATGCCACAGAAAAAAACCCAATGATTTTGGGTTAAACAGAATTCTGCTTTTTTCAGCAAGGGTCTCATGAGTTGCATCACAAAGCGCAGTTTAATTATACCCTTGTATCTGAGCAAGTCATATTTCTTTGGTGCCATCCTGTCATCATCTATTGCAGAAGCTGAAAATGTCGCAGGCAATTGAGGCTAAAAAGCTTTATGGTGAAACTGGTTGATATGGGCATGACAAATGTTCAGCATGGAGCAAGGGAAAAGTAATCACCTCAAGGTCTGGTTTTAAAAAAATCCCTGGTTCTAGATTGATGCACCCCATTCATACACAATCACTGAGACATATGGTAGATTGGGGGTGGAAAATCATCGACAGGCATGGGGGCACGGTAGTACCGTGATACCGTGCGGTGCGCAATCACCGAGAGCGAGTCGGTAACACTGTACCGTCAGCTCGGCTGGTATTGGCTACAGGCGTGGGGCGCCAAGCAGATGCGAGCCAGAGCACGGCAGGCCGCCCGTTCGTCGTCCGCCCGCCCGCCCGTCCGGAGTGGAGCTGCTCTCGGCAGGTTTGTTGGTAGCAAAACTATGAATAATGTTGACTTTTGAAAATGACATGATGGGTGTTAGTTTTAGTAAGTAACAGCCGATCGACCAGGCGTGACACGAGGTCACAGTGATCGGGATTTATCGTATAAGCTGTACTATTTACTAGCGTATAATTTCGGCATGGCGGTGGGGAGGGGGGCAGGGATTTCGAGGAAGAGAGGCAGATTATGGTGCATTGTCGAAAGGTGTCCGTGGTCTTTATCGTCATTCATCGGAATCACGTAACAATTATATGATAAGTGGGTAGGCACGCGGCCAAAACGGAGTTTCCCGTGGGGCGACGCGACAGCCCTGAATAGCCTGGCGTGTTCACACCTATACGACAATAGTATTTATTTGTGGCAAATTATCAATAGCCCTGTGGCCTTTGTTCCCTTAATTTAAGATGTGTAATCAAGCGATTGGAAAATAAACAATGTTACTTTGTCAAGAACATGCTGTGGCTTCATTTAGTGATAGTTATAGTGTACCAAGGATGGCTCCATTACGGCATTAGTCATGCACCTCGGCCTCATTGAATATCAAAAATTTGAAATGTGATTTCTGTACAATATCTGAATATTGTACTAAGGGGATGGGACAGAAGTCCGACAGGGGTTATATCTCAGGCAATGTTACAAAAAGTATTATCGTTATGCATGGGTTTATGGACAATAGGGGTTTGCGGTTTATGGACTATAGGGGTTTGCGGAAAAAACTGTCCAGTTCGGCAGTGAAAAATTTGTCCAGTCTGAAAAGAGGGTCTGTATGGTGGTTCCTGGCAATAATGCTATATTCAGCAGGGTCAGGAAATGCACAACGATGAATTTTTTTTTTAACTGGCCAATTTCAGGCAATTATGTCACTCACACTGCACACTCTGGCCACCTGATTCATAGTCACGTGATCATGTAACGCTAAAGGGGGGGAGACCATAGTCTGATAACCCAAGTGAATGCCCAAGTCTTTTTTCATCGTACATTTTGTCATGAACCCATCAAAAACAAGCTTAGATCTTGCAACAGGCATATAACTGTGATAAAAGCTGCAAAGACATTGTTTTCATTTGAACAGTAGCGTTCCGCACTTTGGTTTCATTGCACACAAAAGTTATGGCAGTTTTTTGGTTTGCATTCTAGTGGAATGTTCTGACACAAAAAGGGGTCCAAGCAGTAAGGTGACAACCAGATCATTTAAGCATGGTGAGATCAACCTGCCGCCGGCAAACAAAATGGCGGGACATTGTTCACGTTGCTTGCGATCGTATGCCTTTACCCTTTCGGCTTCCTTGATGGTCTTTTCTAGCCCAAGGGCTACAGAAATAAAGATGGGCGCCACCCCTATGCACCTTTTCAAGACGCCCGCGCACTTTAGATATCTATGGGATCTTTTTCAGTCGGCAGGGTTCAATTTTCTGGAATGGTCGGTATCTACCAGCGGGTTGACTAATTTAATTGTGTTGAGCACCTCTATTGGCTGCCTTCATATGTGATTGGTAAAGATGGCGGAGCTACAGGATGAACATTGCGGCGTCATGTTAACTCCGATTATTCAACTTTAAAGGCATTAGACGAGATATAGGTTTGTCTTTTGAGGAAGTCTAATGATCCTTCCTATATGTGGTGGTATCTTTTTATATGTTGTATTCTACAAGAACAATTTAAGAGTTTCGAAGGGCATGTTCTTATGCAATACGTTCGCTCATCAACCTGCACGGAAGGCGTCAGACTTGTGAAATTGTAAAAATCTTTATCCGTTGGGGCTTACCAACTTCAACACATAGTCGAACTTTGTGGTGATTTACATGAAGGTTACATCCATAACTAGGTGTATTTATCATGTGCAACTACCCATGCATATCTCCGCAACAATTATTTTTAAAACCTTACCGGACTATAGACCTTATGGGACTTAGTACCCTCCCTGTTACTTGTCAAATTTCAGTTTAGTGCTGTTCCGCATGAAGTCATACTAAGTAAATAGCAAGCTGAAAAGTAGAAAATATATGGCATGTTTGCAACACAGATATGTAGTAAAAAGATGTCCTATTCTGTGCATGAAATACTTAAATATATCCGGAAATGACTTGATAGTTGCACAATGTCAAAGCTTGGACCCCCTTGGAACATTCCACTATGGAACGAAAGGCAAAAATGTGCTGCATTTTTGTGTGCTCTCAAACTATGTATAGCACGAGGTGCTATCTTTGAATACATCCATGAAGTCACAGTTGTATGGCTCGAATGAGACTAAAGCCTAGTTTTGATGGGTAGACGGTTAAATGTAAAATGCTAAAAGGTGTGAGCATACACGAAGAACAGTTGTCAGACTTAGGGCTTCTCCTGTTAGTGTTTCCAAAACGTAGTACAGTAGAATCCGCTTAACTGCACCACCCATATGTCAGCGTTTTTGGTGCAATTATCCGGCTGGTGCAATTATGCGAAATGCCCAGCTGGACCGCACCACCATGAGCGAGGGGGTGTATAACCCCACCACCATGGGCGAGGGGGTGTATTGTTAGTCAGAAACACTAGCGCAAAGAAAACAGACGAAATTATTTAGTAATTAACTTCATTTATTGACCCTTTGCTGAAAATAAAGAAATGGCTACGAACCTGTTTTAAAAGATTTTGCATTCTTTCATTTTTCCATGCGATCTACCGCATTACAACACACGTAATGTTACAGGGAGGCATTCTGAAACATCGTCATGCCACTCATGGGATAACAGTTTCTGTGTTACATTACGTAGAGTGCAGTTGTCGATTAACGTTAATCATGTACCGCCATGAAACTAGAAATTGAAACTAAAACTTGGATACTTATTACGGGTGACCCGCCCGGGACCTCCCATACGATTCCTATCAACGTAACTGTCAATGGAGACCGCCTTCTTTTGTTACTCAAAACAGTTTTAAACATATTGGCGGCATTGCGCCTTTACACTGGCAGGTATCGGCTCATTTGTACAACGTTTGCCGATTTTAGCGCACCTTTTCAGTTAACTTGTCGAGGATTTTTGACAAAATTGGTGCAGTTATCCGGCATTGGTGACAATGCGCGGTGCAGATATGCGGAGTCACTAACAATGCAGTGAATGGGAACCGGTTTTGGATATTGGGATTCGGTGCAATTAAATGGAAGGTGCGTTTATCCGAGGTGCAATTAAGTGGCTTCGTCTGTACAGTACATATGTAGATAGCCGAGGTCGCACATGTAGTGAGCACTATATATTATATTTGAGAGCAAGACACCAGAACAGCTGTGTTTGCTGTGTTTTTTTTCATGTCAGTTTCCTACTAAAGAAACACTCGAAGAACCATCTTTTGCGGGTGGGGGTGTAAAGCTTTATTTCTTATCTGTATGACAGTTGTGTGTCTGTGACTGCATTGGTACAAGTCGTTTATGTCTTGGCAGGAGCTGCCAGCCTACACAGTAACTATATTCAATACCACCATTATTGACCACCACCATTTCAGACGGGTCCAGCAGAAGATACTGAAAATATTGATTACCTGCATAATTTGTCAGGTGCACAGGCAGCGTCAACAGGCTGAAAGTACTTATTGTGCTTAAATCCAATGCATCATGAAAAATGGAGATATAGTTTTGGGTGTGTCTGTGTGTTTGTTTGTGTTTCCGCACTACTGTAGTCAGCATAACTCAAAAACCTCTTGATGGATTGCAATGATATTTGATATGTGGGCAGGTGTTGTGAAGCCGAAGTTCAAGGTCGATTTTGGGCCCCCTGGTATGTGACCTTGGTACTGCAGCAGAACTTCAATTTTTGTATCTTATGACTTGGACGTGCTGTGGTCTTGATTTTTGGGTGGCAGATAGCTTGTGGTGTAATAAAGAAGTGGTGTAGGTTTGGGCCCCCTAGCAGCTCTCTCTGGAACTGCAGGGGCATTTTTGTGAAAATCTTCTAAGGACAATAACTGAACAAAGGAACGACGGATTTTCTTGATATTTAGTATGCAGGTAGCTTAGATAAAGATGTACACAGTGAAGTGCAAATTATGCTGATTGTGACTTAATTTGCAAAGCTAATGAGGAAAATCTATATTTGCAGTGTTTTCCATTATCAGACTCAAATACATGTAACATATGTAGTTTATGGAAAGTGGAGCATCAACAGATACCAATTATGCAAATAAATTCCTAATTTGCATAATTAATTCAAAACACCATTTCTCATCTAATTGGAAAATTATAGGACTGTTAATATTGCAACATGTGTAAGTTAGATAAATGTGTTTATGACCAAGCATATATTATGCAAATGTGTAAGTCATTTGCATGAATAGAATTGTTCATGGAGATATGAGGTCGTGGAACTCTTGTTTGATTTGATTTTTTTCTCACTCTGTTTAGGTATGGGGAAAGAGAAGAAAAAAAGGTTCTCTCGGTGTAAGAAAGAGAGCGTTAAGGTTACCAAGGTGACCCTCGATGGTGGGCCCAGGAGACGGCAGACAAAGCAAGTTAGACGGTCGTCAACCAGGACACCTTCACATCCAAAAGCTGGTGCTTCAACCACTCCTGGGCACCCCTTTCAGTCACAAGATCCACAAGATCCGGAACCTGAGCTGCCAAGACCACAGGGCAGATATGAGAACCAGAGGCAGAAAGAGCTAGAGTCCTGGACCAAGGTCAGAGAGTTGCTGTTTGAAACCAGCATTGAGCTGTTGGCCCCCCTGTCCCATAGCTGCTCCATCTGTGGGGAAGGAGAGCTGGATCGGCTGTTCAGATGCAGGGAATGTGGGCCGACAGCAGTATTCTGTGCTGATTGTTTGGAGAAACAACACTGCAGCTCTTTCCACGTACCAGACATATGGGAGGTTAGTTGACAGGCAAATACGAAACAATAGCCTACGAAACAATAGCCTATAGGAATGGATGAGTCATCTTTGTTTAATCTGTAAAATATACAAAATTAATACATTTGTGTAGTTTTTGTTTTGTCGCCTATTATTGGTACAGCACAACTTTCCAGCTGCTACCAATCTTGCACACATCTAAGGGGGGTGTCAGAATTGATGGTACCTGTAAATATGGAATCCTTTGAAACAGCAATATGAAGCACAACATTGTTTAATGCAGAGGATCTATGTACATGTATACAATGGATATCTGAAGATGCTCAAGGTGGAAACATTTTTCCATGTGTCACTCAGTACCTAATAAGTAGATCCAACTAATGAAAGTGGTGTGGCTGTTTGAGTCATAGATATTTTTTTCTCTGCTCAGCCCTATTTGAGTGTCAGGCCCAATATCTTTTTCCAAAGGCTTTAAACCTGTGACACTAAAATGTATCAGTGCAGGTGTCTGATCACATTCGACAAAAGTCGTCAGTTGTCATACATGTTGACATATAACATACACCTTGCCAGTGTTATGAGTATGCACAACCAAACTTCAGTTTCTTTACAATCATTACTTGAGCTCAGGAAAAATGTAAGACAATTTAGGGACTTGGAGCAACTTGCTTTATAATTTTTATCTTGTTTACAAATGCTGTAAATGCTTTTACTAATAATGCAAATGTTTTTAAGGGTAAGTTGTAAATGTCAATCTAGACGACCTTTTAAATCTGAAATACACATACATTTGTATTTGCAGTATTGGCACCAAAATGTTGCCACCCATTAACTTTGAAGTAGGAAATTTACCAACAGTGCATGATACTTTTTTTTATTTTAGGTAGGATCAAAATCTTTATTAGCCAACCTTAGCTCAGACTGAAGCAGGTTATTTTTCTATGTCTATGTTGCTATGTTTTTCAAACTAGCCAGAGTCATGATCATGATTGGGAAATATTAGAACATGAATCCCAAACCAAATATTTCCCCATATCTGGTCAGGTGAAGCTTAGATTTAGGCCTCCGAGTAGCTATGATATCACCTACAACAAGAAGGGCAGCCTTTCTTACTATGGAAACTTTAGAAGTAGTAAAATAGGTATGTATTAATGTTGGCTTATCTACCCTTCCCCAGGATAACCACTTTCATCCACATCAGCATAACAAAAGCATGCAGCTGCCTCACCATGCTCGTTGTGCCAGCAAGCATCGCAAGTTAGTCAAGGTCTTTGATGCAGCAGGTATACAGTCAGATGTTCCATTTTTTTTGGGGGGGGGGGAAATACCAATACATGTAATGTCCAGATGCCAAGCTATCTTACACCTGATATCTTGACACACAAGGCAATTATCATATCAGTGTTCCAGATAAATTCAATGTTTCTGTCATTTCAAATATTCCTGTCATTTCATGCTAGTTAGGTTTATGTTTTAGACGACTTTGTATCTAGCCTCGGGGCACGAATGTACAATAAAGGCCAGTATCAGAGAACTTACTTGAACCTCTAATTGAAAAAGTGCAATGAACAGTGCTTACAATACATGGCTTAAACATCCTGACAAAGGGTAACGTGAGCCTTTAGAGTTCTAGTGCCAGGCAAATCATTGATGTTCTAGATAGCATGCAGCTCTTGAATTCAGATTTACTAGCCACCAGGCCATGCACATTAACTTTAGTTTTTATTCCTCTGCAGAAGAATGGATATGGTTTAATAACAAAATTCTCTTGCACCTTTAGGTCGCCTTTATTATTGGGAGCTGACCTTCTGCCACTGCGAACCAGCCAGTTGCACTTTGCTGAAGTATGGACTGTGGGGGGCAACTGTAACTGATCCACAGACTGCGTATGCAACCTCTCTGTTGGATTGGCTGGTCCCACTGACGCTGGAGGCACAGGTATCTGTGGAGGCTTTCTGCAGAACTGTCCGTTTCAAGAACGATCTATCACTCTCTGAGGTAATATTTGTAGTAAATACCATTATCAAGATCCAATGGACTTAGATTCTTGGACTGAATTTTTCTAGATAAGCATTCTTCTGAGAATACACACATTGTAGTCAAACAAAGATGAACTTCGAAGCAACTTTGAAGCATATGTCTTATCTTGCACACTTTTGTTCTAACATTTTACAAGCAAAAGCTGGTGACAAAGGTAAAACATGTTCCCAGCATTGTGCATGATACATGATATGTGAAAAATAAACTTTATGTCAAAAATGGTTTGTACCTTCTACACCATCCTGTAGGTGAACTTCAGTCTGAGCTTTAATATTCTTTGTAATTTACAGATGAACACACTGTACAAGTCCCTCATTGGCCAACCCATCACGGAATATAGAAACCTAACCCACAGAGTAAGAACTCTAAATGACTTGTGTCCGCAGCTGGATGATGGAACAACATGCCCAGCATGTCCAAAGGTATGATTTATTCTCTTAATCTTATTTCTATCATGACCTCCATGAAGAATATAGGTATTGTTTGTGTATCTGTTTTTCCAGATATTTGTGGTCAGCATAACTTAATAACCTCTGGATGGATTGTGACGCCATGGATTCTTCCACTCAGCAGATGGAAAGCCCCCATTTTCTATGGTTATAATCTATATAGTGTGAGACTATCAAAAATGAAAACGACTATTTCATGTAAATGATGGAAAAACTGGGAGTGTTATCATCATCAACCTATTCCGACCAATTCTCACCTACAGTACAGCCCTCGAGATATGCATCTCATAATATTATATGTTGCGTGAAAGTGCGGGGCATCACGCAGGATAGCGCGAGACATCTTTTGGATAATTCAAAATGTTCCGTGGAACCTTCGGGATCCGCTCGCATCTAGTATCTAGCAAGACAGAGAAAATCTGGTGTGAGACCTTAACTCCCAGTGTCGGTCTCATTTTAAACAGAGCTGCGTGATAGGTCGTTAATTTGAATAATTTTGTTTACAAATCAAAAGTGCAGCGTAATGGAGTAATACTGAAACTTGATATGCTATTAAAAATGTATGAAACTTAATGTAAACAAGCGCCGTCTTTGTTGTCGGGACTGTCGTCACAGCACCGATTCGCTGACAATTTGTCACACCTTTGTTGAAATTGTTTTGACCATATTTAATGTTTGCAACGACAAGTATGATGGCGCTTAGATTGTGTCGTGAGTGCACAATCTAACGTTACATGACAATTAATGGCGGCTTTGCCGGCGAAGTTCAGAAGACACTTGAAATCCCTCGGGACGTCCGGCACTTCCCTACGCACTATCCTGCGCACCATCCTGTGGAACGTCCCGCGGAATCCTGTGGGACTGTGATGTATATCTCGAAGTCTGTACTGTATTCTTGGACCAACCTCGTCTAGGACAAGAATTTTGATCAAAATTATGTGCTTTTGCCCAGAGAAATCTCTCCTGATGTTTTACTGGCCATTTCTGGGCTGCGGATAGCCTGAGTGTCGTCCTGTTTCAAACAAAGGTGGTGAAGACAGCTAGTGCCTGGAACTGAAACAGGATGACATAAATGGCCTTTCAGCGGTTACTTTCTTGTCAGCATGTCAAGCAAAAAGGCAGATTCTTGGCTTAACTACGAAATAGATAGAGTAACATTTTGCAATTTTCAGAGCTAACGAAATAGGGAAGTTTCTGGGAAATATGCTCTGGGCTGAATTAAATAACTAAAGGCCTGGCTTGACCTTGATTTCTGTATGAAATGCTAGTCCCACCTACTCAGGGATTCTAGTCTCCCTTCGGGCTTCGCCCTCTAACACCTGCTTTATATACAGAAATCCTTGCCAGGTCCATCAGTTTCATAGTTGGCGTGTCAGGGGAAGGTCAAGGTTGATTTGGGGGCCCCTTGTGTGTGACTTTGATACTGCGGCAGAACTTCCCTTTTCTCATGTCCTGGACATGCTATTGTCTTAATTTTTTGGTTGCAGATAGCTTTTCATGACAGGAAGAAGTGGGGTAGGCTTTGGTTTCCCTTCAGCTTGTTTCAAAAAAATTTTGTGACAAGTTAAAACCATTGAAAGAATTTATTTTTGATCCATAGAATTGAATACACTGCAAAATGTTTCCCATGCTGTATCAAAGCATTCTTAGTCTGGCAATACAATCGTTAAATAGTCCAACATTTAAGTTTGTTTTCCATGTCAAAACAAAGAGACAACATCACATTGCTGTTTCCTTTAGGAGAAAGGTACTCAGATCATCGCCCTTGATGGAAATTTTGGATTGGTAAGAAAATCGACTTCTGGAAAGAGTATAGGGCCACCTCTGCACGGGACAACAATGTTTATCGATGACGGTACTGTGCGAGAGTTCCTCGACCCATACAATGACGAAAATAGACCAGATGAGGTATGACAACAGTGACCTTAAGAAAAGCCATTCTTTTCTTCATGTTTCACTCCAATGATACTCAGTGCTAAAATGTCAATTGCCATATCTTGTTTTGTTGATGTCTATGTATGGCTCATATAATGTTGTTATCGGTTTGCATAAGTGTTTTTATCTTGAATTCAGCTCTATGATATTATACTTGTCATCGTTGTCATGTGGGGTATTGTTTATTGTCTTTCATTTATTTGCTTTATATATAATGACTCTCGAAATTCTGAAAGGATTCATGTATTTGGTTGTCATAAGAACTGCAGTAGTAGACTTTGTTCAGAACAAATGCTGTGGTCCAGATTGTTTGAAGTTTTTGAAAGTGATTCATGTCAAATGCTAGAAATTAGGTTGTTTTTTGAAAGTCGTAGACTGCTGAAATATTACTGAACCATACTGAATAAGAATATGTACCAAATAAATCATTAAGCATGAAATTGGTTGGAATTTTTTGCATAAGAAAGTGAAAGGTATGTTGAGAAGGTAACTGATAAAGACTCTATTTACATACATGTGTATGACATATGTTACTCCAGCATGAATTAGAAGGAATTCTTAAGTGTTGCATAATTCAATGAAATTCTGTGCTTGAAAAGATGAACTTACACAATTGTGGTCCAACACATAAAATTACCTTGAGGAATGTGCCAGATGATCAGCAAAGTGTCCAGAAAATTTTTAATACCATATGTGGTAAAAGATTTACACTTTCATGTACTACAGTTTTGTAGGCCAGAAATATCACTTTGATGTTAAATTTGCATAGAAGGACCTTTTGTGTAATCATTAACGAGTGTGATCTAAATTATGCAGAAGATAATTATTATTTTGTTTATGTTGAAAATGAATTCTTATGTGTCAAAGTGAGAACTTCACGCTATTGATGCTTGTAATAGAGGTAACGGATATTGCAAGGCAAATTGAAGCATCAATCCCCATGACACTATTTTTGTTATACTGTACTATAATTTTTTGTCACCATTAGGACTGTAACAACTTTAAGGCTGGGAATTCTATAAGATCGCAGACGAAACAGAGCAAACTGGATGTGACTGGTGTGTTTGGGAGTGTTTGTCGGCATGAGATCCCCAGAAGGTTCTTGAATATGAGACATGGAGAACGGTTGGTGGTCTTAATATTAATAATATATGAATAATATAGTGATATTTCCTATATAATGGTCTTCAGATGAGCCACTCCTTTATATGGACAATGAGGTATATATATATAACCTCCTTGATATGGACAAGAACTGTGAAAGGCTGTTTATTTCTAATATTTGCAAAAATTTTCATGTCATCAACTGCCTTGAGCCATGACAACAAACCATGGCTTAATTTATTGTGTAATTGTGTTTTTTTTTCTATATGACAATCTCGCTGAAAAATTGAGTCAAACTGGTGAAAGTTTCATTTGAAAGTCAATACCAGTTATTGTCGGGTTTTTTTATCATATTTTTTTGTTACTTGCAGATTGGGATACCCAGTACTTCTCATAAAGCGACTGCTTTCAGAGGTGGAAGGTACAGAGGTCAAGCTCAACATCATATACGACATTTCCTGTGTACTTGAATCGCACCTCATTGTAAGTGTTGAATAGAATTTTTTTAGATCATAGTAAGATCAAGTAGCTTATACGAGCCCCGTATCAAAACAGCTGGGATTCTGGCTACAGTATATTTAGTGGCCTATGTCATCATGATTTCTCATTCTATTAATGAGAGCAGACAAAATAAAGGAAAGAACTTTCCACAAACGCTGGATATTTTACGGAGGCAGGGAGTCTCCACACTCTTTTTTAAGTCTCTTAGAGCTGACATGTGGTGTTTAGACAGAAACTACTGTAAATGTATTTAAGTTCTCATCATCACGTTTTTATTTTACGTCGCGAGCAAATTGAGGGTTCACGGTAGTTTTAAGTTGGCATTGAAAACAATAGTAGCACTTCAGTTATAGGTGGGCAAAAAGTTCTGCGGTGGTTTTAAGTTCCCGCTGAGATTTCACGGCAGAATCCGGTAACATAAAATAACCGCAAACATTTATGCATTTACAGTATTCTGACCCATGTTACCTCGTAAGTTCACCTACATGAAGATTTTACCTTGAAAATGTTGAAACTGTTATAAGGTTTTCAGAGTTACTTTCTTGGAGCAAGAGTTGCTTTCCTTCATTGAAAGAAAATTCCTTGATTATTGACAGGAAGACATTGTACAAAAAATTTTAAATACATTTATCTCCTAATATGATATATATCTCTTTGCCTACACAGAAAACAGAACAATATGAGCTGTTGGCCAAGTTGACTCTGGCCTTGGACGTGTTTCATGCTTATGGCCATAAGACGCCATGTCAGGTACACATACATGCCATAATTGCAAAACTCTCTTAATGGTATTTTTTCCACCATACTGGCATTTATTTACTCTCCAAGCAGAGCTAGGGTTTCGGCTGGTTTTTGACTTGTTTTAAGGCGTTTTCGTCGGGCCTTCTACTTTGTCATTGTATTTGTTGTGTGGGTTGGCGACACAACAAAAACGATGACAAAGTAGAAGGCCCGACAAAAACGCCTAAAACATGTCAAAAACCAGCCGAAACCCTAGCTCTGCTTGGAGAGTAGCATTTATTTGCTAGCAGAATGAATGAATTTACTATTTCCCTCCACCACAGCTCAAGTACAGTACCAGGAGGCGCGCAGGATTTGGGCTGACAGATGGGGAGTCTGTTGAGCGATTGTGGGCATATCTAAGAAGATTTGCCCGTACAACAAAAGAAATGTCCCCATCTCGCAGAATAGACTTGTTAACAGATGCCCTTATACACTACTCCATGAGAAAGACCATTGACATGGGTAAATATTTCACTTTATTTTCTTTAATTGTATTTTCACTAGGGGTCATCTATCTTTGACTTATATATATTACAGTTATTAACTGTACAACTGAACTCGTGTGTCTGCAGATTATACATGTATAATGAGTCAAAGTTTTAATGCAACAAAATGAAAATCACTCACCAGAACAAAGGTCAGCTTTTCAAGAATTGTATTGGAGAGAGATCTTTGTTCACTAGTCTTGTAATTTTTGGTTTTCCTAAAATCAGTTTCATTGTTGGCCATTTTAGAGGTGACTCTTGTAAAGAAGCTGGAGACTGCCAAGAAGGTTGGCAGTATTGCCCAAGAAGGGCTAACATCAGTCATGGAGGATGCAAATGGTAGGTTATATTATCTACTTTTCCTTCAATTTGAATGTCTGTTTGAATTAATAAATTTAACTCACTTTAAGGTAAAGTTAGTTTGTAGCATTTGTGTTCAATATGTTCAACAAAGTATTTTAAACCTTACACTTGGATACCCTGAAGTTACATGAATGTTTGACATAGAAATTTATTTAAAACTGAAGATTGTAACCTTGTCTGCATGTAATGAGAGAAACATATTACTGAAAACCTTTAAGGAAGCCAGTTTGAGGGAGAACACTGAGTTGGATGTTAATGTGCTTAAAAAATTCTTGCTATTAGATGCATGATTTTAATATTCTCAGGATCTCAAAAATACGTAGAAATCAGTCAAATGTACACTGATAAGCAAACGTAATCAAATCAGATTCTAGAAACAAGAACATCAGACCTCTGGCATTCTCATGGTGTTTATGTACTTCAGAGTTGTATATGTTACTCTAATATAATACTACATCGTGGGATAAGTGTATGGGGTATTTTACAGTATTGTGCAGATTATCTTGGTTTAAGGCAGATAGGATAAACACCTTATCATCTATGTGTTAACAAATGTCATTCACATGTCCTTGCATAGATTTTCAAATCGGTTAGTGTGCCTTGTATCAACTTGTCCCTCTAGATTTACATTCAATTTGGCATGATGTTTGACAAATACTATTATAAACTTTATTCAATAGTGACCATGGATGACATTAAAGCATGGTCGCTGAAGGAGAAGGAGGCTATTGAATCCCGCGAAAAACCTCAGCCTTGTAAGTACTTCACAGAATAAAGTTTACATGTCAACTTAGTTCATTTTATCATGTAGCACTTCCTACTTATAACTCCTCCATGTTTGCATTGGCTATGGATATACTTGATATGTTTTCTTTGCATTAATTGGGTCACAGCAAAAGTATGATAACATCTTGTGGCAGAGCTGGAAAAAAGCACACTTGCATTTGTGTCCTTTTTTCAATTTTTGTATGATTTAGAATGTGTTTTTGTAGGATGACAGCTTAACTTTTATTTTAGAATGTTTTGTTTGTTACATGTTATCAGTAAACACTGCTGCTTGCTTGTTTCAGCAACATTTCCCAAGTGGCAGAGGGAATATGTAACAAAGTTACTGAAGGTGAAGGCAGTACGGTGAGCATTTAACTTCTGTTTAAATTTTACAAAATGTGTTTGACATCTTATCTTGTGGGCACAGTTTCACATCCTAAGCTTATATGAAATCAACACTTTTTTTATACAAATGTTGAATGTTCTTGAGTAATATTTGATGTACATAGGTATATTGTATATGTGTATAAGTGTATTAATGTATATCTATATGTCAAAATCATTTCTTGACCACAGTTGTGTGACTTGATAACCAAGGTATGATGTCATTGTTTGGAAGTACAAGCAACAATTATGATATTATTGTATTGTTTTGCCACCTCATCATGTCATCATCTCTTGCTGTAATTTCTCCTACAGAAACAAGATACTTGCAAACGATGATGGGAGTGATGCAGCAGTCTCCCATGCCTTATTTGCACAGTATGTAGCCACTTTATACTTGTCTTATCTAATAAGAATCAACAGATCTACTCCTATTGCAGATTCTTTTCCCATCATTAAAGACAATGCAATTTTGCTTACTTACATGTACATGTACATACGATTTCTAATTGAATGTCCCAGATATCATGCTAAGTGCAATCCATTGCATAAATTTCTACGGTCATCTCTTATTACCAGACTATATTTTACTGGGCAAAATTTAAGGGGCAAAGTTCAGTACTGACTGATGTATGGTTGTTCATGCATTGCATACATAGGACAAGACATAAAAATGTGACATGTATCCAAATTCTTGAAAATATTCCATGCATTCACTGTACGCCATACCTTACCTTTTTAGAGATGAATAGTTGTCATTGTTAAGTAGTAGGAATTGCCATGCATAGTACCTTATGCAATTGTTGTGCTATATAGTTAGTACAATACATTTAGAAATTCTTTATTTTTTTTTTTTTACCCAGACTGGATAAGCAGCTGAAGGAGATGGAAAAAAAACACAAAGTTGCAACCAGATGGGATGAATCCAGCAAGGATTTCCAGGACATCACGAAGGAAGTCGACTGGACCACCAGGTCCAGCCTTCTATCCAAGATGCGGAGTCTGGCGTATGAAAGATCATTCCTTAGGTCATTGAAGAGAAAATATCCTGGTGGGTGTATTCACATCATTTACAACATGCTACTTGTATATATTATGGTAAGATCACCTTGCTTGTTTATTGCCAACAGTATATGCAGTGTCCCTTACATTTTTAAGGCCATTTCTTGTTGTGTAGCAAGAGTAAAAATTACCACAGTTGTGGTTTAGAAGTGTAAGATGCACAATATATTCTGATTTATTAACCTTGAAGTTTGTGTCAAGCAACTAATTAACCCACAGTTTGAGCTGATAGTGTCAGGAGAGGACAGGAGCTAAATGCAGACTTTTCACTCTCACCTGACCATTACTTGTGATATAACATTCATTAACATACAACAACAGTATATAATTATTTGGTATCTGAGACATTTCAAATCCTTCTATGTGAGATGTACCCTTAAAACAACCTTCTTTGTTAATGTTACTTAATGCAGAGGGTCAAACAATTGCAAGCAAGCTTTCGGACCAGTTGAAGACTGCCAGCTCCAAGCTGAAGAAGACGATTGATGACTACAATACAGTAGAGTGGGACCCCACTGATCCAAAATTCCCATTGACTGTGGAGTTTAGGGAGGCAACAGACTCCTCTTGGCAACACTATGCATGCCTTGACCCAACAGTTTTGGTAAGTTTGGCAAACCATGCCACTTTAGCTTTTCCATTCTCATCACACAGAACTTTTTGGTTGAGAAATAAGATGACATTTACTTCATGATAATTGTAACAGATACAATGTATGGCAACTTGATAAGTGATAGAAGATTAGGAATTTACCATGTGTGTTTTGGTTGGTGACTTTTAGTACAGGATAGCATAGGTATGAATGTATAGATTATCCTATCTTCTGGCTTTTCATAGCATTTAGCAGCTTTGGTGAATATCTAATAAGGCCATGGAACTCTAACTACTATAGTAACTGAATTCACTGTCTCTATAAAGACATACAGGTTGTATGGCTCAAGGTGAATATGAAAAACTATATGTTGTGGGTTTTTTTACAATGTAATTTTCATTTACTTCATAGGAGGAACCAGGGCTGCCACGAAGTCTGCAGAGAAAAGCTATCGACCACCTCAACCTACTACAGAGGGCAACAGAGGAAGTGGAGATGGTTCAGCAAGAAATGAAGAACGTCTTCTATCATTTTCAGACTCAGCATGAGCTGACTGAGAATGCTCTTACTGCGTTAGGTGAAGCCGACAACGATGGCAGAAAAGCAGCACTGACTACCCACATGTTGAGATTGCAGAAGAGGTTTATCACCATGTACCATTTCTTCAGCCATCATGTTCCCCATCTAGACCTTCCTATCTTACCATCATCCTGCCTTGCACTTTTTCCCTTCAAAGAACCAGAAGATGGTGATGAGATGTTTAGCGATACCTTGTCTGGGAATGAAAGTGCACTTAGTGATGAAGAAAATGATGACATTGAGTAGAACCAAGGTTCTTAGTAGAACAATGGTGTCATTCCACTTGTGACGGTTTTGCAAGGGAAAGGGCAGGAATGACAGTAAGATGGGAGGGTGTTACATTTTCTGCATTATGTTTGTACAAAGTAATAGTTACTGTATACTCTTGCAAAGCAATTTATTGTTTATAAGTATATGTGCTCAAGTGGATAATAGATTTTCATATAAATCAATGTTGTAAATAAATAAAAAAATAAAAAATCAATGCTGTGGCACTGTGGCAGGGTTCTTGACCGAGGTCCTGGGTTCCCAGATTCGTCCTGTTTACGAGGTGCCCGTGGGAAAGGCACTATACATGACTTTCCTCACTACACTCAGGTGAAAATGAGTGCGTAGCTTTGCTTAAGCGTGTCCCCTTGATAGGACGAGAAGAGCTTTTACCTTATTCTCTTCAGTGCAAACCTTGTGTATTACGCCATGAGGCAGTTTGCCATGTATGCAACAGAAACAAATTTAATGTTAGGTTTCCTCGGTATAAACATGTATCTAGACCTACATCGGTAATCGGTTGTGTTATTAAGATCCATGTCAGTTCACCCTCACATACTGCTGTTCAGGGGGTAACATGTATAAGAAAGTATTACACCAGATGCCATAAGTAGCTAATTTTCCAAGTAAAGGTGTATCTTGCTTTTAAACATAACATTTCGGGAGTTTTGGGTTGAATATAGTTGAGCACTGAGCAGTGACTGTTATTCGACTTGACTGACTTGTACATATGTGGAAAATAGATGTAATGATATATCATTCTATTAGACTCTTAATTAAACCTGTTACACATGAGGGTGAGCTGAAAGGAATGTGGACAAGATGACATACCCTATGAAAAGAAGAAAGACTTTTAACTGAAAACTACAGTAGACTGAAGTAGATTTCCTGCTTACATCATAGATTTGAATATGCCATAGAAGTTTTGTTGTATTCAAGTAGAGGTCTGTTTTAAAAGATAGCATACACAATATTGTAGCTTGGACATGACATAAAATTACTGTCAAGACTCCATGGAAGGAATGTTATTCATTTGAAGAAACTGACTGCTGTCAGAAATGGAACTTTGGAATTTGATCTAGTAACTGCAATTCAAACACCTTGTTTTGATCCAAATCAGTTAATAGGCCACTGGATTGCCATTGCATCCAACTGTTGCTCATGATAATGTGTACTTTACATGTATATATATATCGTTTTCATGTATCCAGTGTAATTACAACAGTAGACTCATTTTCATATGCATTAAAGGAAAAATCTCTATCATACACTTATCTGTTATGCCTTCTTTGTCAGATCTAACTGTTACAGATGTAAACATTTGATAAGAGTATACTGTCCCTTGCATCGGCCAACCTAACCACAATATTTGAGTTCTTGGATCCACCTCCTAAGTGTGAGCATAAGGCATATATATATATAGTGGTCAATTAAGGGTGACGACAGAATGAAACATTACATTGGCAATATATACTAATTGCACTGGTTTTCATAGAAAGGCATGTTTGGTAACAGCTTCTCACCTGATTCAGTTTCTTGATTGGTTGCCAGGATAAGAAATGAATATTTCTTTTTAACATATCACATCAAAAGCAATGGAGAGGCTGTTGCACAAATGCAATGTCAAAATACGATTTGACGAATAGAAAGTTTCCATAATCGCCTAAGGTCGCCAATAACACATTGCATTATATCAGCGCAATTCCGTGTACACATACATATCCCTTGTCGAAATGCATGCTCGGTGGGTATGACAACACCTATAAAGTTTGTTGCATATACGTGCGAGACAACATTGAACATTTGTGCGAGGTGGAAAATTGATTATATTATATAAGACAATTACAATCTAATTTTACCTAATCTCAACACACAATAACAAGATTTTTTGCAACGTAGATGCTTCGGTATATCATGCTAGTGCTGTGAAAGTTTCATTGAAAAATGACAACTCCTTCGCGTTTCAGACAGGAAAACGCATCTCCGTCAGTTGAGCTTCAAATCAACGTAAAGTTGGGTATGCGAAACATAGCAGTTGAAACGCGGTCTGGCTTGGCGGCGACATTCAAACGTCTTCTTCACATATCTCCACCATCGTACAACAGTTTTCTGTAAATTTCGGCTGATACAGTCACAATAGCATGCTGAGATATTGTGTAAATTCCCACGTGATGAACTTTGCTAAGCATCGAGATAATTGCAATGGAATTTTACCGAATAAATCGTGAAATTTCGACGCAACTCACAGATAAAAGTTCACATTTCTCCAAAACCTATGAGTCTAAACACCCAGAAAGGAAGTGATGATACCACCGAAATGTATGTGGCAGACTTACATGAAAAACTGTGTCTTTTCCGTGTTGTAGATACCTAAACCTATACCGTCTGTGTAACACCTGACTCTCTGGGTATGGACATCTGTGCGAGGTGGAAAAAGCCAATAGCTGAAAGGCCAATATCTCAACACACAATGACGGGAAAGTAACGATTTTTGCAGCACAGCTGCTTCGGTATATCATGCTAGTGCTGTGAAAGTTTCATTGAAAAATGACAACTCCTTCGCGTTTCAGACAGGAAAACGCATCTCCGTCAGTTGAGCTTCAAATCAACGTAAAGTTGGGTATGCGAAACATAGCAGTTGAAACGCGGTCTGGCTTGGCGGCGACATTCAAACGTCTTCTTCACATATCTCCACCATCGTACAACAGTTTTCTGTAAATTTCGGCTGATACAGTCACAATAGCATGCTGAGATATTGTGTAAATTCCCACGTGATGAACTTTGCTAAGCATCGAGATAATTGCAATGGAATTTTACCGAATAAATCGTGAAATTTCGACGCAACTCACAGATAAAAGTTCACATTTCTCCAAAACCTATGAGTCTAAACACCCAGAAAGGAAGTGATGATACCACCGAAATGTATGTGGCAGACTTACATGAAAAACTGTGTCTTTTCCGTGTTGTAGATACCTAAACCTATACCGTCTGTGTAACACCTGACTCTCTGGGTATGGACATCTGTGCGAGGTGGAAAAAGCCAATAGCTGAAAGGCCAATATCTCAACACACAATGACGGGAAAGTAACGATTTTTGCAGCACAGCTGCTTCGGTATATCATGCTAGTGCTGTGAAAGTTTCATTGAAAAATGACAACTCCTTCGCGTTTCAGACAGGAAAACGCATCTCCGTCAGTTGAGCTTCAAATCAACGTAAAGTTGGGTATGCGAAACATAGCAGTTGAAACGCGGTCTGGCTTGGCGGCGACATTCAAACGTCTTCTTCACATATCTCCACCATCGTACAACAGTTTTCTGTAAATTTCGGCTGATACAGTCACAATAGCATGCTGAGATATTGTGTAAATTCCCACGTGATGAACTTTGCTAAGCATCGAGATAATTGCAATGGAATTTTACCGAATAAATCGTGAAATTTCGACGCAACTCACAGATAAAAGTTCACATTTCTCCAAAACCTATGAGTCTAAACACCCAGAAAGGAAGTGATGATACCACCGAAATGTATGTGGCAGACTTACATGAAAAACTGTGTCTTTTCCGTGTTGTAGATACCTAAACCTATACCGTCTGTGTAACACCTGACTCTCTGGGTATGGACATCTGTGCGAGGTGGAAAAAGCCAATAGCTGAAAGGCCAATATCTCAACACACAATGACGGGAAAGTAACGATTTTTGCAGCACAGCTGCTTCGGTATATCATGCTAGTGCTGTGAAAGTTTCATTGAAAAATGACAACTCCTTCGCGTTTCAGACAGGAAAACGCATCTCCGTCAGTTGAGCTTCAAATCAACGTAAAGTTGGGTATGCGAAACATAGCAGTTGAAACGCGGTCTGGCTTGGCGGCGACATTCAAACGTCTTCTTCACATATCTCCACCATCGTACAACAGTTTTCTGTAAATTTCGGCTGATACAGTCACAATAGCATGCTGAGATATTGTGTAAATTCCCACGTGATGAACTTTGCTAAGCATCGAGATAATTGCAATGGAATTTTACCGAATAAATCGTGAAATTTCGACGCAACTCACAGATAAATGTTCACATTTCTCCAAAACCTATGAGTCTAAACACCCAGAAAGGAAGTGATGATACCACCGAAATGTATGTGGCAGACTTACATGAAAAACTGTGTCTTTTCCGTGTTGTAGATACCTAAACCTATACCGTCTGTGTAACACCTGACTCTCTGGGTATGGACATCTGTGCGAGGTGGAAAAAGCCAATAGCTGAAAGGCCAATATCTCAACACACAATGACGGGAAAGTAACGATTTTTGCAGCACAGCTGCTTCGGTATATCATGCTAGTGCTGTGAAAGTTTCATTGAAAAATGACAACTCCTTCGCGTTTCAGACAGGAAAACGCATCTCCGTCAGTTGAGCTTCAAATCAACGTAAAGTTGGGTATGCGAAACATAGCAGTTGAAACGCGGTCTGGCTTGGCGGCGACATTCAAACGTCTTCTTCACATATCTCCACCATCGTACAACAGTTTTCTGTAAATTTCGGCTGATACAGTCACAATAGCATGCTGAGATATTGTGTAAATTCCCACGTGATGAACTTTGCTAAGCATCGAGATAATTGCAATGGAATTTTACCGAATAAATCGTGAAATTTCGACGCAACTCACAGATAAATGTTCACATTTCTCCAAAACCTATGAGTCTAAACACCCAGAAAGGAAGTGATGATACCACCGAAATGTATGTGGCAGACTTACATGAAAAACTGTGTCTTTTCCGCGTTGTAGATACCTAAACCTATACCGTCTGTGTAACACCTGACTCTCTGGGTATGGACATCTGTGCGAGGTGGAAAAAGCCAATAGCTGAAAGGCCAATATCTCAACACACAATGACGGGAAAGTAACGATTTTTGCAGCACAGATGCTTCGGTATATCATGCTAGTGCTGTGAAAGTTTCATTGAAAAATGACAACTCCTTCGCGTTTCAGACAGGAAAACGCATCTCCGTCAGTTGAGCTTCAAATCAACGTAAAGTTGGGTATGCGAAACATAGCAGTTGAAACGCGGTCTGGCTTGGCGGCGACATTCAAACGTCTTCTTCACATATCTCCACCATCGTACAACAGTTTTCTGTAAATTTCGGCTGATACAGTCACAATAGCATGCTGAGATATTGTGTAAATTCCCACGTGATGAACTTTGCTAAGCATCGAGATAATTGCAATGGAATTTTACCGAATAAATCGTGAAATTTCGACGCAACTCACAGATAAAAGTTCACATTTCTCCAGAAGCCTTGAAAAGGGCAAAAACTATGAGTTGAGCTCAAGGAAGTGGTAACATATTTATGAAATCATGAAGAGTGGTTGTGTGTACTGCCATGCATGTGATGATAATGAAAAGTTTATTGCAAATTCCTGCCCGTAGGCTAATTGCAAGTACATGTACATGTAACACGAGGTTGACGGACAGACAATAATGAACAGTATAACATATGTCTACTCTAGTCTTAACTACTGCCACTAAGTTCTAACTTATTGACTTCTTTTTCCGAGACTGTGGAAGATGAATGATCCCACTTTTTCTGTGATATTTGGGTTTTGTGATGTTAAGAGGAGAGTAGTTCTCTTTTCGTCTGAAAACGTGGAGAAATTAGGATGAAATATGGCGGCCTCTTTAAACAGCTCATTTCTTTCGTTGACGTAGAATGGGCAACTTGACACAAAATTTATTTCGTCTTCCACCTTGTTTGACATACAGTATTTACAAGTTCTTTGGCACACAGGTAAGTTCTTGTACCGCCCTTTCTCAATCATCGGGGACTATGCGTGGCTGCGCACTTGTCTAACATTAGGGCCCTGTCATACTACACTTGTGTGTATATCATATCCGTGTGAGTTGTGTATTAACATGTTTATCATACTCAGGCCTACGCACAATACGCACATCAGGCTTATCTCAATCGTTTTGTGGAACTAGTTTTAGGTACGCAGGCGTACGCAGGACACACGCAAAATACGGCCAGTACGCCTGAGAATGTCGAAACTACCAAAAACTTTCGTGCGAACGCTGTTACGGAGCTCAAACGTTATGAATACGCAGTGCATCCGTCCTACATCGGTCGAGTGCGGTTTGAGTGCGCTCATGATGTGTTCGCGCTTCATACGCGGTAATAGAGCTCTTGCGGCACGAGCTCTGAGCAGCGTACACATAGCGTACTTGCAGCGCAGATACAACGCACGATGAACGATATATAGCGAAATAAAAATATATGTCACGAATTAGGTTAAGTTTGCAGCCGAAGAAGTCATTTCTTTGGTTCTAGGGTGCACAACGATGGGCAAAGTAGAAAACAACTTCTTCCCTGCAAACTTTACATAAACCAAAAAATACCTCATACGCACCTCATACGCACCTCATGAACTCAAACTCAAACTTGAATATACGCGCAAGTGTGACAGGGCCTTTAGGTACAAGTACTGTCAAAGAGGATATCTTACTGAAACCTGCGGCGCGTTGGCGACCTCGCTGCGACCTAAATCGCATTTGTAATACGGTATCATCCTTTAATCTTCAATGGGAATATCATGCAAAACGTCCAAGTATGACTACAGACAACAAAGCACGTCAAGCGTGAAAAGGTTATCTTTTTTAAAAATTTAATGACGATGAAATTCATCACGCGACCAATCAAATCGTCGCCAACGTGCCTCAGCTTCAGTGAGATACTTGCTTTTGGCTGTACGGTACGTATACCTGAACTATGGCTGCACCTATACATCTATTGTTGTATTCAGTATAATTGTAATATTCAGTGGTCCGCAACATCAGCTTGTCTGTCTGGCGTTCCACTACATCGTATTCACGGTTGCAATTTGTTGAAAGATAAAGATACCCGAACAATTTGACGAATTATCACACGACAGAAACAGAAATAAGCAGTTAACAGAATGTTTATTTAGACTTCGTGTAATATGCAGAGAACACATGTTTTTGAGAGTTGAAAATGGTGCTGGTTTTAACGCACATGTAATGTTGTAATCTTATTGAGTTATATTTCCAGTGCTAAAATTTCATATCTGTGGTAGGACAACAAGTTCAAGCAACAACACAAGTCAAAACGTTAACATATACTTGAGTGTAAATCTATTGCAGGGCCGGTACATTGATGGTCCGGTATCTTGGACCTGTATTTGAATGATTTTCGCGGAACTGTACACGTACAGCATACACATACACATCCCCATTACCAAATGATTAGGCACAGACCCCTTCAGCGTAACACACGAATCGCCCCGCTCAGGAAACTCCCAGTGCGCTGGACTTTCTAATAGTCTCGATATCAGCCTCGCCCGGTGTTTCGTATACTGATTCGGTACTAATATATAACTGGCTGCGTGTTGTTGTGAAAGACTATTAACAATTTTGGACAGATGGTAACCAGTTAGCCACAAAGACACCTTAGTAACCCCTACATTTTGTAAAATAGCTTAGTCTCGGTTACAAAAATCATACGCGATGCAAAATACTATCCGAATACTGCTATCGAGACTAGTTCACCGTAATTCGCAACATATGACAAGACACTGGCGGGAAAATCGGAGTATTATTATAAGCTGTGACATCGTAGACCGTATATGTTCTCGTCTATCTCCCTGGTGTAAGAGTGCTCTGATGGCTTCAAACTCTGGTGATTCTGATGGGCCTCCTCCCACCAGGTCGGTAAATTCTATTATTTACTAAATACTAGTGAAATAACTTCTTGATGACTTTTTGGTCAATGATTTAGCAGCATTTCGAGGGCCTGCCTAGCGCCTGCGATAACCCCACAGGCCCACACCATGTGGAAATCTTCCACAGAGCAAGGCAGCACATGTGTGCGGCGGAAGTTTAGCAAGAGTAACGATGAGGCCAAAATCTATTCTTTAGCCTCCTTGCACCAACGTGTGTCGCCAGTGCTACGAAATAGTAGTTTATAGAAGTCTTTATAAACTAGACGTTCACATGTTAAACGCAGTAAATTTTGGACTTCATTTTTTTTTAAATTATACAAACTACTTGCATCACCCGTTCTCTCGGTTGGAATTGCAAGATGTAGCTATAGGATTGATTTCATTGTGGTAGTATAAATGTACAGCTCTGTCTGGCTTTATAAATTTTCCTACCAGCGAACGCGATTGAAATTTGCTGGCGCGTTTAATATATCAGTGCGGGAAACCGCTATGGGTTTGCAGGGGCTTAGATAACAGAAGGACTTACACAGTTTGTAACGTCATCGGACTTTTAAAAATGATTTCTCTGTTGTAGTGTTGCGACAACATACTAACATCAATCAGAGCCTGTCCTGATAAAGGACCATAGAGTCGATGATGTTTAATCGATTCTGACTGTCCCAGCGGCAGCCAGCTAAGAGTTGATGTCCCCGGAGACCTAGAGACAATCATGATGTGTACAAAAAAATAGGGGACGGTCCATTATAACGTTGGGCCAGGCAGTCGTCCAAGTTAGGTGATCCATGTCCATGCAAGGAGGCTTTGTGAATTTGTTTATTAGTACTCGCACTGATAAATAAACAGGAAACCTAAAAGAATCTGTCTTCAGCCATTTACCTTTGAAATTGAAGTTCCTTCCATGAACTATTGTTGATCTTACATGTTCAAACACTGAATATTCAGTGTGTTGTTTATACCATAGGAAGAAAATGTTTTAAAGTACATCACCTTACCTTCAGTTTAATCTTTCTTCTAATTTTGAAGTGTGACCCCATCAAAAGAAATAATAGTAACACCGGCACATGTAAGAGTTTTTTATCACACAACATGTACATGATCATCACATCTTATCAATTTTGAGAGTGGCTATGTCCAAATGCTAAATTACATTGTAAATATGAGAGCAGGACAAAGTAGAGTGATGTGATGTGGGTAAACAATACAAATGAATATAGTACTCCTGGTATTGCAATGCTTTGCCGGATTTTTAGTGTCAACAATAGGATAAAATCAACTTTTATATCATTGTATTGAACGTCAGACTATTCTTATTGTTATCATATTCATGTTCCATTGTGCATTAAAGGAAGCGAAGGACAGACATGTCCCCATATGAAGACACGTTGGAGGAGTCTTGGCAGGCGGGCATGAAGAACTACAAGGCTGACGGCAAAAGGCTGGCTGAGGCAGCAGCCACAAGAACAGGACTCCACATAGACAGGGTCAAGGTATGTGAAACAAATATGGGGGTTGGTTTTTGACTGTGAATCTTTAAAGGTAGATTTAGAAGGCAAAACTACACTTTACACTTAATCAGAATATTCCCTCTTGGCATTATGGCACGTTGCTAGATCAGTTAAGCCTGCACATGATGTAGAATAAAAAATAGATTTAGCTAATATTACATGAAATTGAAAGCATGCATGTCCACTTAGAAAAAAAAAGTTATTGTGTAAAAAGCTGACAGTCTTTTCCTTCAAGGTACATGTAAATGGAAACCAGAAAAAGTTACCCTCTTGTGCAGCGACGTCATTTGAATTTATTTTTTTGTGATCTTTTCTGACTGCTACTCGAGTGATTTGATATTTTTGAGAAGGCATATTTGAGAAGAGTTGTGGGTCTTGTCAGTCCTAGTTAGGACACAATACAATAAGACAATAGCAGCAAATCAGCTAAAAAATAAGAGAAAACTGCTGCCCACTTAAACAATCTGTGGGGGGAGGGCAACAAAATGTCCTGCTTGCCTTTATCTCCCAAAAAAGTATTCAGATTCACTGTAGGTACATGTAGCCTAATGTTGTGTGTAGGGTACTTTCAAATAATGTTAACATGTTAATGCTATATCAATGGAAGTAACCTTCAGCTCACAACCGTCAGGAAAGTATATAAAACAATCAGTTGAGGCACCATACATGGTTACCAACACAATTTTCCTAAACAGGTCTGGATCACTAACAGAAACAGAAGGGAGTCAATCACTGAGCAGAGGAAGAAAGCTGAGGAATCAGGGAAGGAAGATGGAAACCCATTTGGAAATAAGAAAACAGGATATGACCTCTTCAGGAGGGACACCATGAAAGGTATGTAGTCTTCTGAAGACAATGAGTAATTGTAAAATACTACTAGAAGTTGTTTGTATGTCAGTGCAGAGAAAGTACAGTGCATAACTGGAAGGGAAGAAATGAAGCAGAAGATGACATTTCACTTACAGTCAAACCTGCCCAAGAACACCTCCAGTGGAACCGAGAAAATCTGATCAATGTGGACAGGTGGTAGGGGGAAAATCATCTAAAGGTCCATCAAAAATTGGCCAGGTGGGCCTTATGTAGAGATCACAGGTCACGTGTAAATGCTTGACTGTGGAGAAGAAATAACTTCTGTTTGGAAGGGGCCTTTGCAATTGCTGTTGATATATGCAAGGCTGCAGTGTATTTTACAATGTTTATTGCAACCCAATAAAGTCTATCAAATAAATGTTGTCCTAAGAGGAGGTTCCTTTCCTTCAGACATGGTAATAGTAACCCATGAAGCTAAACTATATTAGTTTATGATTCATAGCATTTTTCATACATTTTTGTATTTGGTAAGGTCTAAAAAAAGTTTTGAAATTATTATTTGCAGCTTGGGTCAAATGTATCTTAGGTAAATCATGAAATATATCTGATCACCCCTAAATTGCATCTCGTACAAGTAATAAAGTCTAGAATGTGAATCAGGGGAAACCCCCTTAATATTCCTTTGAATCCAAAAATCTCAACGGCAGTTGCTGAGTAACTTATAAAGTGAGAAAATTTACACCACTAGTATACCTCTTGGGTTCAAAAGGTTACGGTGAACCATATCTACCATACGTATACAAACAACTTCACATCCAATACCTAAGGGGACAAAGTATTAGTTATTCCCATGCCATTAAACATGCCCACCACTTAGTAGCCCACATACCAGACATGATTACAACACAGGTTAAGTTTATCTCATTTTTGTAGACACACACACACGCACACTCCCTCACACATACATGCTCACTCTCTATCTCACACTCCCACACACGCATGAATGCACACACATACACACACACTGACACACACACAAACTGCAGACGCCCGCATACACACACACCATACACAGACACACACGCACACACACAGACACATGCCGCGTGACACATACCATACAAACACAGACCAGCAAAAGTATAAACCTTCACGATAGTCAGGCTTACGTAGCAATTGAGAACTCAAGTTCTGTGGGATGAATGGAGACACACACACACAAATACACATGGTTACACATGCACACATACACTCCCGTAAACACACACACACATACATAGACACATGTATACACAGACATCTATGCACTAACAAGTCTCTTCTTTCTTTTTATTAAAGGAAAGAGGGGCCCCCAGGTTGTTGGGGAAACTGGCCTTGCCTGGTCCAGGCTTAAAGTTGAGGATCCGGACAGGTATAAGCACTACGTGGAACAGGCAGAGGCAATGGAGCGGCCTTCACTGGAGAAAGCCAGCGAGGATGCTAAAAAGAAGGCCATCCTAAAACTGTGGCGGGATATTGAAGACATTGTAAGTTAAACAAAGAACATTTTAGTTTTAGGACAAAATGGACTACAAATACGTTTGACCGTGACTTGTCACTTTTAAGTCTTAAGAGACATTACCATTCGTTGGAACCATGATGTACTGGATTTTAACAAAAATGACAAATTGTTCATTCTACATGCAAAAGGGTATTTTCATTGCTAAACTTTATACAATACAATGTCTTATCTCACCACCCTTGATAGAATCAACATAAACATTTTGACAGAAAAGGTGCAGTCATGTGAACATGTTGAATGGCAGTCAAGCTTTACTTCTTTTTCATGTGTGGGGTTAGACCGAGAAGCTGCAGTCTCTAGACTGCGAGTGCTATGCCATGATGTTTGATGGAGGGAGAGAGGGTGGTGTGTGGAGTGCCCATACTCCCATTGCTCAGGAATTCTTTGGTGGCCTGTCCGACAACATTGAGCTGGACTTCCAGGCTGCGGTGCGGGCTCGTAAACCACAAAGTATGTAAATATCTGTCCATTCAAAGAACAGTTCATCTTTTTGTTATTACTAACAGCATTTTCTTGTTTAGTATCTAACAATTACTAAACTTTTACTAATCATTGAATCCTAGCAGTTTGTACAAAAGTAACCAGAGAGGTATATATTGTGTTTGTAAAAGATTACTAGTATAAAAGAAGGAATAGTCGTTTCAATGTTTAACTTGTCAAACTGTCTCTTTTTTAAAATTTTGTTTAGCAAGCGGGACAGATGAAGAAAGTGACGTCGACAGACTCAATGCGGCTGCATTAGACAAGGAAGTGCGCCAGTCTTTGAATGGCATAGCTGGTAAGTGTCCAAAGATTGGGGATCAAATCCTCATCATGTGAGTGGATTTTCAATACATGTTGGGATGTAATGAGGACGCAAAAAGTTATTTCAAGCATTAAATTGCATGGACCGAATAAATATTCAGGTCAGGGGATGGCCAATTTGACAAATAAAAATCTTCCCCATGAGAACACCCCATATTATTGACTTTGTATCACTTCATCGATATAGATCAATCAAACTGGTACAGTTTGATAAAAGGAAATGATTCCAATCGTCCTGGAACAAACAGCCATCAAGCAAGGGTAATGGGTACAAATTTCTGATTAGATAAGTAAGTCTGTAATGTTTTGCTAACATAACTCCTTCCACTTTGCCTCCTTTGATCCTTTTGTGAAAGCAGATTAAAGTAGGTCAAGGGAGGCCAAACAGAAGGATGACTCTGGGCCAAGCAGATTTGCACTTGGGGCTATTAAAGAGGACTAAAGGGGTGGAGGTGATGAAGATTTGGGCTAAAGAGAAAATTTTGTTCTATATTTTTCCATTTCAGAAGTGACTCCAGGACTCGGTCAAAGGAAGTTTCCATACAGGAAACTGAAAGACCGTGAAGTGTCCCTGGAAGGATTACCGGCAGAGGTGAACCTGAAAAATCTGCACAACATGGGGACAGATCGACTACGGTTGGTGTTGAAAAACAAGGACAGCATCAGGATTCATGGTGAGAAAACATTAGGTAGCAGTTTAGATTTAAATATGGTTATCAATGATTGGCCATGTCTATGCTGGAAAATGTAATATCTACTGCACTAGTAATATCTAGATTGAGACAAAGACACCTGTAATATGCCACCATAGTAATGGTCGTATATCTTTGTGCTGTTTTTTTGTATGTCAATAGGGATTGTCATCTCTTATATATATATAACATATGATCTTCTGAAGTTTAAGAATCGTTAGAAATGCTATGCAACATAACATTGTTTATTTTTGAAACTAAGATATAACATTATATATTATGTTATGTACTATTCAGGTGTTTATGTACATCAAAATGATGTTTGTGCAGAACTAAGTGTTGAAACTACAGATATGACCAACTTGGAAAAGTTCATGTAACAGATTTTGACCAAGGGTTGACCCCTTTGCTTGATATGTTTTGGGAGTATTTGTGTCATGTGTGTGTCAACAAAAAAATTCAGGTATGTGGGTAGGTCTTGATAAGACCTCAAAAGAATAAGATTCTGGGCCCCCTAGTGGCACTGCATTGGAACTTCCGTTTTTATATATTGTTTTATCTGAAGATGTTAACCAAATTGGAGTGTCACCTCTGGTTGCAAGGGAAAAGGTGATAGAGCTAATGTTCTGGAACAGCAGGGGCATTTTGTTAAAGTTTTTGAAAGAGGATGAGTCAATAAGGGGTTGATTAAAGGTAGTTTTAATTACATGACAATCATTCAAGTCAGGTTCTAATTTGAATAATTAATGAGGATAATGTATGATATTCTGCATCACTTCTTTTCTTTATCTAATTCATCTTTAAAAAATGATAGTTGTAGATGAGAATGAAGCATCCCAGCTATCCCCCCCTACACTACCAACTGAAAGTGAAGATCTTCAGGAACAAGACTCAGGGGACTCACCCAATGGTAGGATTTATATTAGTCATTATACCTTACATGTCTTAGCCTGAATCCAATGTATGCAGTGCATATTATCAGCAAAACTCTCCAATTGTCCTGGTTATGTATGTTTTACACATTTTACCTTGGGATTCAAAGCTGTAACAATATCAGAGATTATGTGGTCTGGGCATCCTAAAGACTGCTGTTCCATATTTCACCAAGGCAAACAGAACCAACTGATTAAGTCAGTGGAGCTCACAATGCTAATTTTCAATCATCTTACATTCTGAATGAATTGTAATGAATGGTGTCAATACGTGAAGGAGGGATAGCAACATGTAGTTTAATACATAGTATGATAAAGACAGCTTGATGAACAAAAGTTGTGTTTTCCCAACAGTTGAACAGGAACTGTTACATCTGCAACAGGCCATCCAACACTCTGCCCAGGGACAAAGGGAGGAAGTGACCTTACAGCAGGAGGAGCAAGGAGGGGACGGGGCTGTGGGCACCAGCACTTGTAGTGGCCAGGGGGAAAGGAGAGGGGCGTTCAGCTTGATAGAAGCTTTAAGTAAAAAATGAATTGTCCCTCTTGACTATAATGAATGAATGAATGAAGACCTTTATTGCACATTTCTGCCACACTTGGCTAAGTACAGGTCACAACAAAACAAAACAACAAGTACAGTTAACGGGACAAAAAGAATATGACTATCATTAGATAAATTCTACTTCTCCTCGCTTTTCGGTTATAGTAGATATAAAAGAACAGACGTGTTTTTCAATGGGAGGTTTGTCTAGTCGCATTAGGAATATGAATTTTTGTACAGTGCTTAAATGTGTGAAGTAGGGAAATAAGTTTTCTACAAGCTTATACAGTTCATTTCTTTCTTTGGTATATAATCCACATTCTACCACAAAATGACATTCGTTTTCTATTCTATTCAAATTACAATGTTTACATAATCGTTGTTCTAGAGGAGTGCGGGTATGTCTTCCCGTTTCAATGTGTAGTTTGTGGCAGCTGATCCTTAGTCTTGTGACTGTATTCCTGAACCTCATATTTGCATTACTTAGATATTTTTCTTCATTATAAGTTGTTTTGAATAATCTATATGATCTTAACTTGTTTTTGGCAGCCCTACCTTTGTTGTCGTTATGTATTTCTTTTAGAAACGTTTGGAAGTAAATGTCTTTTATCCGCTGGCCAATGGAACTAACAATTTGTAACGTATTTGTATTATATTATAATGGGCGGATATGTTTTGTGCATTCATGGTGTTACATTTCTGGGAATTGGGGCTAGGCAGCATTTC
This sequence comes from Branchiostoma lanceolatum, assembly GCF_035083965.1. NCBI lineage: Eukaryota > Metazoa > Chordata > Leptocardii > Amphioxiformes > Branchiostomatidae > Branchiostoma > Branchiostoma lanceolatum. Next base: position 18,245,777 of record NC_089736.1, read on the forward strand.
TAACAGTACACAGCATGCAAGTACTGTCTCATAGTATTGATTTTTTAATTGTGTTTGTTTTTGACCAAGCGAGATGATCAAAATGAAGTACTTTGCTGTTGGGCATGACTTAGCAAATAAAGATTTCAGCTGAACAATACATGTAATGCATAAATATTAATCTGGCCTGGACTTGTTTACTAGCTCACCATTACCAATGATGATATTTCCTCGCTTTTACAATGAAAGTGCTTCAGTTTCAGTTTATTTAATTAAGAAACATATAAAGTAGGTCAGGCTTTTTTACACAACCAGTACTCCCTTAATTCATGACATTATGTCCAATGTTACAGGCTCTCTACCTTGCACATACTGTTGTTGAATCAGATGTATATGAATATTAGTGTCAATCTAGTTATCTCATGTAAGTTCATGTTGCAACCAAATTGAGCAAAATAAATATCAGTGCCTTTTCCCCCAGTATATGATCTTGGTTTTCTTCTCAGACCATCAGTCATGATGATCGGTGTTATTGTTTTCAGTACCAAACTTTTCACAACTAGTCAGCCAGGACATGAACTTCCTTTGTTACTCATTCAGTCAATCACAGGTTGAGTGAGTCCTGGCACCTGTGAGGAAATAGAGAGATTTCATGGAAGATTTATGAATCATAGCTAGACTTTCAGATAAACAAAAATCAGACTTCATGACTGAAATTAAGTCAGAAAACAGCTTTTTGAGCACTTGAATTACAAATTTTGCCACTGTAACCAGGTAATGCACTTTATGTTACTATTGTTAGAGTATTTGTGGAGTGAAAAGTTGTGTTACTTGTGTCCAAGTTTCAGGGTCAATGATTATTACAAAAATCATTATCACTTCATATACAAGAAATCCTACACTACAATACTACAAAAGGACTCTCACTGTGTATTTACAGTGTCCACGCCCTTGTTGTCACATTATGCACAAGAAGAATGTACTGTGTATCATAAAGTTAAGTAGAAAGACTAGAAAAATACTTTACCTTTTACAACTCTTGATCCAGACAAGACAACTGGTCTTCCTGACATGCTTGGCTCCCAGATTTTCTGCATTTGAACAAACAAACAAACAAACAAAAATTACAGTAGGTTTTCTTTAGTTTAAGTGCTTTTAATTGCTTCTTTTATACAACTGCAAAACCTTTGCCATTAGTCTGCAAGCAGTAAAACTGGTTAAAACATCCAAAAACTGTGCTATGGTCACATTTCCAATCTGGGGTCTGTGGGTCAAATAAAATAAAAAGTGTATGTCCTCAAATTTATATCATGCTTTTCGTTCCTGTGGACTGCCCAGCCAGCAACCCCCGGGTTGGAAGTGCTTGATATTTGGCTGCCATACCTGGAGGGAGGGCAGTGTTAAAAATTGTTGCCAGTCTACTTTCCCCCTGATTGAAACCTCTGCTTGGATAATATGGAAAATGTAAATTGGAAAATCACCAGTAGGCATGAAAACAGCTATTGTGTACTAGTGATATGAGTATGACTTGCAACTCAGAAAACAAACTTAAGATGACAGAGAGAGATCCTGATGATTGTCTGGCACAATCTACTACATTGCCTTGAACTTGAGCCTTATGTTGCTGTAGTCAATTCTTAGAAATTTGAAAGTAGGCTCTAGAAGACAGCAAGCAAGAATGGTTTCAATACCATAACGATACAATACAGTATATTCCGTATTGCCGGAGGTACCAGCCTGACTGCGGGTAGGGTCACCTGAAGGGCAAAGGCAATCCAACCCGCAGAAGGGCTAAGACAACGTTGTATCTTACCTATGTCTTACCCATTCGAAAACACACACATTTCAATGTTGATTCTAACTTAAGCTTCCAAATCTGGTATTCCAATTTTCAACAGCAGCGCAACTGGCACCTGCAAAGCATTCAATGAAAGCTTGAACAAGACAATTTCAAGCCTGCCTCTCAGTTCACAACACTGTAATGCTCTGGAACCTGTAAAGTCATCCACAATGTCCCACAGAATAACCTTCTGGAACTACACCATAGGACATTGTGACTTCAAAAGACAAATGTAGATTTAAAACCTGTGTAAATTGCCACGGTAGTGACACTTGCCAGTGGAATGATAAGGAACAGCTGCTAAACTAAGGTCACGGCACAAGGCATAGAAAAAAAAACAGTGCGGAAAATGCGTATGAGACAATGTAACATATGGCTATACCATCACATGGTGTGGCAAATGGTAGACCCATAACCCAGAGGTCCTGGGTTCGAATCCCCTGACATGCCCCAACGTTGTGCCCTTGGGAAAGGGACTTGTCATGAATTTCTTCACTTTGCGTTTAGGATGTCCCTAGGATAAGATGTTACATGGAAGTCCCATGTTCCACACCTCGACTGTGTGAAAGAACCCACCACACTTATTTTAAAAGGCCCTTCCCGGTTTGAATTGATCAAATAAATCTGTCTGGATATGCTGAGCTTGCATTGTTCAGTACAAACCTGGCATGTTATGCCAGGAGCCAGCTTACCAGATATCCGATGCAAGCAAACAAACAAGAAAGAGCAATTATAACTGAATTGGAGCTGAATTGTTATGATGTGTACTGCCATGCATTATGAATGGAACCAGGCAGGTTACTGTTTTCTGCTGACTCTCCATTTTGGGCAAACAAATACCTCATGTGGCAGGGGCAACTTTTGGCCTAGGAAAAGATTCATACTGATGATCCAAAAACTAAAGCTCCACAACCTGATACCTTTGCCAAATGACGCAAACCTTTTTGCGTGATGTATTTGGAACGTTTCTTGTTGCTTACGCAAATAAGGTCCTCATTTGCATAAATGATATCAGTTTATCATCTTCCCTACCCAAATAACACTATATGTTCAGAGTGTAAAAGTCTAATCTTAGAAAAGAAGGTTATTGTAGCATTTTCTCATAAACTATGTAAATGAGACCCTGATTTGCATGATTTATATCTAAACAAGCCTTCTAAATCCAAATTCTGACATTCCGTCTGTTGATGCAAACTGCAAAGTCTGCATTGGGGGCTTAACTGTTCAGAGTTCCTAGCCATGTCCATAGTCTGTAGTTGGTGGGTGTTGCATCCCAAACATGCTTCTTATCCCGAAGATGCTCTGAAGCGCTTTCTGGATATCAAGAACACGTTGTGAGCCAAGACTGCAGAGCTACAATAAGTTCAACAACGTCATTGATGGGCAACAACCACAAACTCTGATAGATTTTTGAATAAATCTAACCATACTTAATAAAGTTAATTCATCCAACCATTAAACAATCTACAATTCTCCCCACATGTTGATATTGGTTTACCAAAATATTGAAGGGGAGTGAGCAGTATTTTTTTGTACATTAGAAGCCACTTAATTGCACCTCGGATTAACGCACATCCCATTTAATTGCACCAAATCCCCAAATCAGTTCCCATTCACTGCATTGTTAGTGACTCTGCATATCTGCATCGCACATTGTCACCAATGCCAGATAACTGCACCAAAATTTTTAAAGAACTAAAAATAGTAGTATCCAGTATTATATTATACTGCTGCGGGGTTCCCTGACGCAGGGGTAGGCAGCAGTCGGCAAGTCTTCACACACCGCCACCAAGCGGCTCTGTCCAGCGGGTCCACGTTGGTGAGGCCGCACTCTGTAATGTCCTTCTTAAAAAATGCGCGCTAAAAATTGGCAAACGCTGTACAAATGAGCCGATACCTGCCGGTGTAAAGGCGCAATACCGCCAATATGTTTAAAACTGTTTTGAGTAACGAAAGAAGACGTTCTCCATTGACAGTCACGTTGATAGGAATTGTATGGGAGGTCCCGGGCGGGTCACGGGGCGTGTCAGAACCATTAAGAGACACACGCCTACCAAAGGCGGCATTACGCTTTGGCCGACAGCATGCTGTACTCAATAAAGATTGGTCCCTACCTGTACACTGTCTTATTACTGTGAATGTATTTCGCGGGGATTTGATTTCGCGTTAAGGATGACATGGGGTGTTGTCTTTGGTTTTATGTTCGCGCCAGCGTTATAGTCACATATTGCTGCAGTGATAAAAGACCGGCGTCTTTACGTCACATTCAATCGAAAACCACACAGCCACTCGACAAGGGGATATAGGAGTCGCTTTTGGCGGTGCGGTGCTGACGTGATCATCTGTCACATTCTTTGATGGCAGAGCTGAATCCGCATTGTAGAAAATTCCTGCATCCACCGGAAAGAGGTATAAGCGGGTTCGGCTCTGCTATGAGGAGAATGATCTGTCACTGATCTAAAGTCATCTAACCATATCTAACCACTGGATATGTAGTACAGTGCACTGTACAAGTCACTACCATGCTGTTGACAGTAAAATCTGTCCAGACATGGGAGGGGGCACAGCTCTGGGCTCACCCGTAATCAGTTATAATAACTAGATTTAGTTTCAATTCCTGGTTTCATGGCGGTACATGATCTACATGATTTTTTTACATGTCCTTCAATACTGCATAATTTCGTCTGTTTTCTTTGTGCTAGTGTTTCTGACTAACAACACACCTACCACCATTTTATTTCAGCATTTTATTGCTTTGTTTATCACACAATTTCTCAGTGTCCGTCCCTCGTTCCCTGAGTGAGTTTTGTCACAGAGCAGCGACAACGTGAACGGTATCATGGCAGAGTGTCGAACTGGCAAACTTATGTTACATGGTACGGATGTTATATTTGAGATGTAGGTACCTTTAGGAAAGGTCAGAAAACCTGGCCATGAATTATGCTAATGACTGCCTTATGCATAATTTATGCATCCCTTACCATAAAAGCTACGGAAGTCATATTTCAGATGTAGGTACCTTTAGGAAAGGTGAACACATAATCATCATATCAGCAGCTTGCCTGGACTAAGGCTGCTCTCTCCCTCCAGGCGTCACGGTCCGCCATTAGTTGGTCTAGATCTTCAGACCTCACCCCTACATCCCCAGCAAGTTGGTCTATGTAGGTCCGTTGGGGTCGCCCGACACAGGAGTGCCCATGAGTTGGTGCCCAGAGCAGGAGTTCGCTCTGACACACTTGACCATAAATTATGCTAATGCAGACCTTGTTTGCACAAATTATGCAGAAACTTCATAATACCCTTACAGTCAATGCTAAGGATGTCATATTTTAGGTGTAGGTAATGGGAATATCCTGCATTTTCCCGAAAATGTTGCCATTCTAGTTCCACTTGTTTTTTCATGAAACATCCTCTGACAGTTTTCTACTTTAAATTCAACTTACCCCCAAATGACCCCGGGAGGGACAAAGTGGGAGGGGGTGGGGGAGGTCCGAGGTCACAGGCTAGGGACCCAACCAAGTGCAAAGTGATGGTATTTTGCTTTTTACGAAATCCACCCCCACCGCTGGTAATCACTAGGGGTGGGTACCGGTACTGTGTACCGGTACAAAACCGGTATTTTCTAATGGACCGGTCCAAAAAAAACGGTCCAGAAAAAATCAGTGGACTATGGAAAATTCACAGTACTAAGCTACCAGCAGGTGGTCACATAACCAATCTAAGAAAATACAAAACAGCTGATTTAACGAGTCAAGGTTGCCCTTTTTCGAAGACGTTATCTGTGAATCATATCTAGATGAATCAACAGACGGCGAGGAGAGTATAGTTTATTTTGAGTCAAAGTGCGAACCTAAGAAATTATATCATTCCATGCATGACGTGATAATCCGACACATGCATACACCTGCACTCAAGTAAATGTACACCCGAGGTTAAGACACCCAAACAAACCACAAATCATCTAACCGATATTTGTTTCATTCTTGTGTGCCAATAGTCAGCATATATTACTTGATTTTTGTTTTAGTTTTCTCATGACAAACCAGCAAATGCTTATTATAACTGCTGAAAGCTGTTAAGCATCTCAAGTAGGATTATTTGTTAGTCATAATGTCTTGTTATCAACTACTAGTAAATAGTACTCTAAGAATGACAATTTCTCTCTGAATCTCTTTTGTGAGATAAAAATACCTTGTTGCATGTTTTGTTACATCTTCGTTTCTGTTTTACACATGACTGTGCACAGAAATAATCATATCATTCCAATATATAATTTGAATATGATTTGTAGGACTCACAGAGACCTTTACTTATGGCTCGCTCTCCAAAATATGATGTACTGCAACACAGCTATAATCAGGTGCAGGTAAAGGTACAGGTCCGGACCTGGACCGGAATTTTCTGCACCGGTACCCACCCCTAGTAATCACTATTGGACCCTCTCATCTTGAAGTGGTTCAGGCAGCGCGGATTCTGGGAGTAATCCTTCAGCACAACCTAAAATGGACTGACCATGTCACCTTGATCGTCGGGAAAGCTAGCAAGAGACTCTATGTGCTGAGAATTCTGAAGAAACATGCATGGACAGGACACAAGTGACCTTATTCTTATCTACATTGCTTTTGTGCTCTTGGGTACGCGTGTGTGATATGGCATCCTGGGCTGGGCTGACCAGAGATCTGTCATTGAAGATCAAACGAGTGCAGAAAAGATCACTTCAAGTAATACTTGGACCCGAACACCACTTACACTAGTTACAGTTACCACACGGCTCTAGATATCACTGGCCTTACTAGATTAGATGCCAGACGCGACAAACTGTGCCTTTAAGTTTGCCAAATCTCCACAAGCAGTGACAAATATCGTACTTGGCTGCCATCACGCACTAGCCAGTGGGGATGTCAACAACAGATCACTCAGAAACAGTACGAAACTGACTCAGTATAAGTGCCGGACCCAACGAATAATAAACAGTATACTGCTATATTGCGTTCATCTGCTAAATGACTGCTGCTAAATGACTTGTAAATATTAGTGTTTTAAAAAGAACCTTAATTCGTATAATCTCATTGACACCTTATCATATAAGGATCAAGACTTTTATCCAATTTGTAATGCCTTTTAAGTCCTGATATGTAACGTTACAGGACTTACGTTGTACAGAAGCCACCTGTACTGCAATAGCTTTTTTTAATATCAAATAAACCATTTTCTCTCTCCACTAAGTGTACTGACTTAGGGTTCTTCCTGCATTAAGGTGATTTGGGGTTTGTGGGGATATGAATGAGGTATCTGAGAAGCCGTGGTAGACAGGCCTGGCCTGGTTGACAGGCCAGGTTTTTCCACAAACCCCCTTATATTATGGAACACATAAGAAACCCACAATGCGCTTTCAGCATGTTCTTGACAAAGTAACAGTGTTTATTTTCCAATCGCTTGATTACACATCTTAAATTAAGGGAACAAAGGCCACAGGGCTATTAATAATTTGCGCTTTTACCGCCACACATAAATATACTATTGTCGTATAGGTGTGAACACGCCAGGCTATTCAGGGCTGTCGCCCCACGGGAAACTCCGTTTTGGCCGCGTGCCTACCCACTTATCATATAATTGTTACGTGATTCCGATGAATGACGATAAAGACCACGGACACCTTTCGACAATGCACCATAATCTGCCTCTCTTCCTCGAAATCCCTGCCCCCCTCCCCACCGCCATGCCGAAATTATACGCTAGTAAATAGTACAGCTTATACGATAAATCCCGATCACTGTGACCTCGTGTCACGCCTGGTCGATCGGCTGTTACTTACTAAAACTAACACCCATCATGTCATTTCAAAAGTCAACATTATTCATAGTTTTGCTACCAACAAACCTGCCGAGAGCAGCTCCACTCCGGACGGGCGGGCGACGAACGGACGGCCTGCCGTGCTCGCATCTGCTTGGCGCCCCACGCCTGTAGCCAATACCAGCCGAGCTGACGGTACAGTGTTACCGACTCGCTCTCGGTGATTGCGCACCGCACGGTATCACGGTACTACCGTGCCCCCATGCCTGTCGATGATTTTCCACCCCCAATCTACCATATGTCTCAGTGATTGTGTATGAATGGGGTGATTGATATGCAGCTACCCAGATACAAGTTCTACAAAGAGACCTAAATAGTCCAGAGGAGCCCAGAGTTAGACATGGCATGTTTGAATGGAGAGATAAACAGTGCAGTAGTAGCAAGGCTAGACCATGTGATAGTGAAGGTAAACTAACTAGGAAGTCATGTCCAAACACATGAAATGCAGAAACTGCAAGAGGAGGCAGAATACTATGGACATTTATTTTAGCATGTGCCAGAACTGTACAGGTTGTCAGAAAATAGCCAAACAATTTTACTTTCAAACTCCTTACTGAAACAAAAGGACACAGGACAATGTTTTTTTTGACACAGTAAGTGAGTTGATAAAACAAAACCCCATGATGTTCCAGACAGATTTGTAAAAGTTGGAGTAGGGCATGAGGATGACGGATGTTTTGGCAATATGCCCTGTCCAAATTCGATTTACGGTTGTATCTAGCGAGATACAAATGCAATTTTATCAGAAAGACAGCTACTTCTGTCATACAAACATTTCTTTTCCCAATACACAGCATATTGGGCCTGGTCAAAGTAGATTGATGTATTAGTGGGACCCAAGTATGCAAGTTAGGACTGTCAATGTCACATTTGTCGAACATATATAAATTGCTAGTGCAATCAGTGTTATAGCAGTGACGCAAGGAAAATGTGTTTCTAATCATTCCACAGTTGTTCAGTGAAGTATTGTTTCTATATTTCCCTCTAAAGTGGTTGTTACATTACATAACAAGACTGCATGAGGGTCGCTTCTTTGTGGCAAGGAGAGTGGAAAACAAAGGTGTCTGTGTGTACGTGTGAAGCTGCTGGGAATGGCTGAGCAGTTGATTTTTTCCGTGTTTGTTCCATTTCCAACACCCTAGTACGATTAGTTGTTGGTATGTGCTTGTACTAAATGACTTACTTTAACACAGTAGCAATTACTCCTACTCCAAAAAGTTTGGTATCTTTCTTTGTAGTCAATTCCACATTTCTGCCTGGGTAGATGTTGCCTTTTTTCACATTTTTGGAACCTTTGTAACAATCTGTATAGAGCAATTTCTAACGTTTGACATTCCAAATATTTTCTAGTGTTCCAACATGTTAAAAAATTTTTAACATGGAATATGTTGTTTCCGAGAGGGTTTTCAGATGATACTGTTAATAAGTTTGAACAAATTTTGTTAGTAAGTTTGAACAATTTTAGACAAAAGACTATTTCAGTCTAAATTGTTCAAATATTCAATTTTTTTAACATGTTTGAACTTATATATATATTCGTGAAATATTTTGAAAGTAATTGCACAAACATCCCTTTATTTAGAACAATTTTGAAACATCTATGCGATTGCTTCACTGTTGGAACATGTTCCAACAATTTGTATCATTTTCCAAATGGTAGCTTTGGGTTATTGCCCCCATAAAAGTAGGTGCTAATCGCACTCTATTGTCTGCTGTATATTTTTAGATTTCACGTCTGGACACTGCCAACTCTTTTTGTCTTGAGGTGTCTGTGCTTTGAAGGGATATGTGAATTGCTCTGTTCCCAGCCCACTGACTAAATATCATTGAAATCTGTCGTTCCTTTCTTCAGTTATTCTCCTTATAAGATTTTCACAATAACGCCCCTGCAGTTCCCGAGCAAGCTGCTAGGGGGCCCAAACGTACACCAATTCTTCATTACATCACAAGCTATCTGCTACCAAAAACTCAAGACCATAGCGTGTCCAGGTCAAAAGATAGAAAAACGGAACTTCTGCTGCAGTACCAAGTTCTCATACCAGGGGGCCCAAAATCGACCTTGAATTTCAGCTTCCCAACACCTGCCCACATACCAAGTACCATTATAAACCATCCAGAGGTTCTTGAGTTATGCTGACTACAGTGGTCCGGAAACACACAGACACACCCAAAACTATATCTCCATTTTCATGGTAAGCTGGTGTGTTACGCCGAAGGGCGGTTATACCGGCTATACAGATACAGATAATAAGATGTGCAATGTTAGAAATTTGTCTAACACGTTGGAACACAGCAGAAAATATTTAGAACATCAAATAAATGTTGGAAATTGTTCTTAACAGTTACTTGTCTCACTTAGATTGTTACAAAGGGTTTGAAAATGTTATAACAAAAGGCAACAAATACCCACTCGGTAATGTGGAATTGACTAGTTCTTCTAACATGTTGGAACACAAATTCATCATTATTTTTGCGTTTCGGCGCCTTCGCGCCGGAACGCAATGTCCTGGCTTTTACCTTCGATGCATGCTCGATGCATGCTTGCATGCTGTTTGGTTCAACACTGTGTCGCACACCAGAAGACCTTATATGGCAATACGTTCCCAAATCCTTGTATAGCCGTTGCCTTATATGGCAGGGGAGCACGAAAAGTCAGGCAGGCTACATTTGCATGACACACAGGAGGGTGACCGCATGTAACTGCTACAACTGTTCGGAAATATCATTGCATTGTGGTTTCGGACTTTGATATCCTGAAAAATGACCATATTACATCTATTCCACAAGATTGCAGAAGAAAAAAAATGATTTCGTCAAGAAAACGACCAAAAATCGGCATAAATGATACCATATAGTGAGGTTATAGCATTACGTACAGGGTGACGGGTTACGTGCCGCAGCTTAGCCCATCTGGCAGCGCGAAGCACTTTGGACCCAGAAGATCCGGGTTCGTGTCCGTGCATGGATTTTTTTTTCTTTTTAGATATTGAATATCAAAAATATATATTGATATTATATTAATCTATCAATATCATATTTATGAATATCATTTTTTCATTAATAAATAAAGAAATATTTTATATTTGTTATTTTTAAATATTCATTTCATATATACAAGGCCTTTGTCTTATGAACAGGACTTCATAGATTCCAAACCCGGCATTCGAATTTTTCTGTTCATTGTAATGGAAAATACCGTGCAGCGGCTCCTATGCGCGGTAAGATGATTCTTGCAAAACACTCGCCACTAAACTTCTATCCCCGATGTAAACAGAGGCTCTTGATGTTGTTTGCAAAACAGCGATCCTTTGTTACAGTAGCAAATGCTCCATTGTTCAGTATCGACATCATTCAGACAACACGGACGTGGAAAGTGGCGCCGCTCGGCACAAAAGTATGGGAATTTTCATGAATTTTAGCAAAATTACCCAGGAAAATAAGGAAGAAATGTTGTAAATGCGGAAACCAGAATAATACGGATGAGGTAGCTGTTGATTTGTTTGACATTTGGTAGTCATTTTAGATAGAACCTTAGCTGTTATGAACTTCTATTTCACTTAATTACCATAGTGCTGATGATTCAATGGTGCTTTTTCAAATTTTATGTTTTATTGCGTGCCATGTACATAATTACATTGATAGCTTTTATAATGAGCCTATTGTACATTTTACAAATAAGTACAAGTTGTAGGCCAAGACCAGCTTTTTCAAAAGCACTTAAGTTAAGTGACGTAACTTCAAAATTGCTTTCCCCAATCTGCCTTTCTCTATTAAAACAGTACTCATTTCCCAAAATGACAATTTTTCTTATAGACTGAACAGCCCTTGAGTGACTTCCTCTGGCAGATTTTACTTCAAGTAAAGGGAAAAGACAATTCACACTCATAAACGTAGCCGAAACGCCAGCTTTTTTTAAAAGCTCTTGTTTTGTTTGTTCTAGAAAATGTATTGGAACGTTGTAAATGGGTCAATGCGCTGGGAAAAAAGCAATTGACAGATCCCTGTGAAGTGCAGGGAAGTGCAAAAGTGTCATGCTGGTGTTCCAACAGTGAAAGAGTCACAGACGTATGGAATTTTTTCTAAAGAAAGATCTTTGTGCAGTTACTTTAAGAAATTCAGGTCTAGAGGATCAGGTCTGGACCTGATGATTGTTGTACAGTATAGTCCATTCCAAGTCACCAAGAGGTTTTTTTAGATAATATTTGTAATAATTTCGAACTATTTCTAATAAAAGAATATCTGAGTGACAATAGTTCTAAATTTTTCTAAAAGATTGAATATAAAGCTATGAATTTATTTGAATCCAATTAGATAATTTACAAATATTTTGAAAGTGAATACACAAAAATCTATTTAGAATAATTTTAACAACATCAATGTGATTCTTTCACTTTTAGAAAAAAATAACAAGAAAGGCAATGAAACATATTGCCATGGCGACGATTGAGTGGCTATATGGTGTTTATGATTAACATTTTTAAGCTATGTTTTGACACATTGTAACTAAGGTGCCAGGCCGCGTGGCTAATGGTTTAAATGTGTCTACTTATTTTTGGACAGGCAAGAGATATTTGACATTTTGACTTTGCCACTGGTTTATTGATGAATTCAAATCCTTTGTTCAAACAATCCACCAGACAGGCTATTGGTACGGAGCTCCATTCTGAGAAATGCCCTTGCATTAGTGGTTGGGTCCCGAACAGTAACACATCGGTGACGGTAATTTTTAAACAAAGCCAGATGAGCGGACAAGGAACGGACTGCCTCACAACAAGGCTCACAACAGTAGTCTCCAAGCAGACCTACGGGTTGCAAAGACCGTATCCAACTGGCAGAAATAGTTTTTATAGCTATAAAAATTATTTCTGCCAGTTGGATACGGTCTTTGCAACCCGTAGGTCTACTTGGAGACTATCACAACAGGACGCAGGAGAACATCAGAGCTCTGGGCACTTAATATAAAGACATAACTGAATTTTAAGGCCAAAATGGTAGTCTCTACCAGACTGATTACGCCGGCTATAGGGAGAATATTTGCCAGGGTTTCATTTGCAGGTACATGGGCGAAATGTGATATTCACCGTGGACGGGATCGATCTACTGGCTAATTACTTTTTTTTCTGCCAAATTCTACGATCCATAGGAGGGTCTGGTGGAGGCTACCAAAATGGCAAGATATGAATAAACAGAACCACTCAAAATGACGGAGATTCCTTAATCAGAGTAAATCTCCCCCGCAGTTGAGTTTGATACACGTACGAGCCACATGACAAACAAGAGTTCCGCGACCTCATATCTCCATGAACAATTCTATTTATGCAAATGACATACACATCTACATAATATATGCTTAATCATAAACACCTTTATCTTACTTACACATGTTGCAATATTGACAGTCCTACAATTTTCCAATTTGATGAATTCCTGTGTTTTTGCATTAATTATGCAAATGAGGAATTTATTTGCATAATTGGTACCTGTTGATGCTCAACTTTCCATAAACTACATATGTTACATGTATTTGAGTCTTATAATGGAAAACACTGCAAATATAGATTTTCCTCATTAGCTATGCAAATTAAGTCCCAATTAGCATAATTTGCACTTCATTATGTAAATCTCTGTCTAAGCTACCTGCATACTAAATATCACGGATATCCGTCGTTCCTTTGTTCAGTTATTCTCCTTAGAAGGTTTTGACGATGACGCCCCTGCAGTTCCAGAGCAAGCTGCTAGGGGGCCCAAACCTACACTACTTTTTCAATACGTCACAGGCTATCTGCCACCCAAAAATCAAGACCACAGCACGTCCAGGTCAAAAGATACAAAAATTGAAGTTCTGCTGCAGTACCAAGGTCACATACCAGGGGGCCCAAAATTGACCCTGACCTTCGGCTTCACAACACCCGCCCAAATACCAAATATCATTGTAATCCATCGAGAGGTTCTTGAGTTATGCTGACTACAAGAGTCCGGAAACACAACACAAACACACACACACACAGACACGCCAAAAACAATATCTCCATTTTTCATGGAGATAATAAATCATACCAGTTGATCGTCTTCTCCACCCAAATAACAGACGTTGTCCAAAGTATGAGGTTTTGCTGACATTCATAATAAATTATGCAAATGAGGTCCTTATTAGCATAATTTGATTCCACGATGTTCACATTCACATAACTTCCAAATGCCACAAGTATGAAATTGCCGTCATTTACCTGTATGGAATTATAGTAGTTTCTCATTAATTGTGCAAATTAGGCCCAACGGGGGATGCCCTAACATCGCACGTTTTTTTACGCGCTCGAACTCACGGCGCTCCATTGCTGGTTGCCAGAGTGTGGTCAGGTTTTGATGAATGAATTTTGAACACATTCATACTTGGATAAGAAATGTATTAATACTGTTCATAAGCCCTTCACGCTCCGCGTTACAAGCGGCAAACGCTGTGAGATGTTTTCGCGAATGTACCTTCTGATTTACTGCTACGTTAGATAGTGTTCCCAAGGAGGTCTATATAACCTCCTTGGTGTGCCTAACTTGGCACGCTTTTGTAACATTGCTCTCTTCGGAAGTTGGTGATGGAGTTAAGAAATTGTAAATGAGGCTTGCAGTCTGCTATATTCTAGCTTTCTTTTGACTGGAAAATTTTGACTGTGTACACTTCTCACGTCATGTGAGAAGGGCTATATCAAGCGCATCCCAGCTCATGTTTTCACGGGAAATATGCTACTACGTATACGCACTGTGTGCGTGGCCCGACGTACGTACATGTATTGCATGCGGCCAGACTGACAAAATAATTACGAAAAAAACGACACCGCATACATCAACAAGACTCCGTCTACTTATTGGCTAATGTCTTCGCCATCTCTCTATTCAATTTCCTTTTCATAGACGGTATACACTGGGAGTCCACACACCGTAATCGGCGCGCCACCGAGCACCGCACGCGCGCCGAAGCTCTCCCGGCCCACCCTCCCGCTGCCCCCCGAAGACCGACCCCGCCCCAATCTCCATTGTAAACCCAAGCTCCGCTAGCGCCGATTACGGTGTCTGGACTCCCAGGGTATAGACGGTACTAATCGCATGTTAGAGCGAAACAAATCTCTGGACCTCGCTGCGCGTTGAATCGCCCCGCCACCATCACGGCTAGAAAAAAGGCGGGAAAACAACGTCGCCATACGACACCGATGTTTACGTCGGTAGCTTTTCTACTCGACAAAACAAGAAACAAATATGTACACAAATGCTTTGAATGCAAATGACAGCTATATGTGCATGAACTTGGTTTATTTACCTTTCTTATCAGCAGTCAGTGGTCACAAACACGGCGTACTTGTGCAAAATAAGGTCAGTAAAAAATCCGTGCGATGTTTATAATAGGGTGCCTTTTTTCTATCTATCAACATTCCTCTCTTCTTCGGTTACAAATGTCACATATTTGAATGGTCATATCATGGAACACAGCGGGCTTTAAAAATTGCCTCATTAATCATGCAAATTACAATCCAATTTACAATTTACAAGTATTTTCTCAGTAATTATGCAAATGAGGTCTTCATTTGCATAGTTTATATCTATTTATATTTCTCTCTTCCTCTTCCCATGTTTGAGAGTCCTATCATGTAATTTGGCGGATGTATAAACTTTCCTCATTGATTATGCAAATTAGATACCTGTTTGCATAATAAGTATCAAATCATCACCCAAGCTACATGTATATACTTAACAAAAATCATGACCATCCATCAAGCCCTCCTTGAGTTATTCCCTTTCAAAGTTTGAAGCAAAACCTGCTCCTGCAGTTCCAAAAAGCCGCTAGAGGGCCCAAACCTATACCACTTACTCTGTCCAAAGAGGTATCTACCACTCAAAAATCAGTTCCATACCATGTCCAGAACACGAGATATCAAAACAGGAAGTTCCGCTGCAGTACCGTAACAAGCCACTAGGGGGCCCAATATCTAATCATTTTCAGGTCCCATCAAGACCTACCAACTTACCAAATACCAAGACAATCCATCCAGGCATTCTCGAGTTATGCTAGTCTTCTACACACACACACACACACACACACACACACACACACACACACACATATATACATACATACACAGAAACGCTACCCTATTCATAACCTTCTCAGGGAAGGTAATGATGATATACTGTTCTCCCGACAATATCGAAAATGGACTTGGCTGTGGAACGATTCAAGAGTCAGACGGTACACGGAAATAACATGGCGATACAAATCGATATACTCCCACAGTACAAGAGGTATGACTTTCCCTAAATCCCCCCAAAAAAGGAGTTAATTATAAGAGTTCTTCTCTTGTGCCAAGGAGGTTATAGGCCCCTATAATCCCATGGAATCTTGGACTGGTTACTACTACGCGTGCGAGTGACATTCCACACATACCAACCCGGCATAGCTGGGACTGACGGAATTATTTGGAACCAAATACATCATATAACTGTTTGGCGCGCTCCAGAGTGTCGCCAAAATATGGTAGAAAGTGGTAAGTGATGGTGGACTAGCGATTGCCCCCATAAAAGTAGGTGCTAATCCGACCCTTCTGTCTGATTTTGCATATCTTTCGATTTCACTGCAGGTTACTGGTTGGCCCTTTGTGGAAAGCGTTCTTACGTAATACTTCGCAAGGATGTGTGAATTGCTTTCTTTCCAGCCCTTTGACCCATTGTAATAAATGGAAAATGGTAGAAAATGGTAAATAATGGAAGAATGCTGTTACCATTATTTAGAAACTATTGGAAGTATCATATTTCATGAAGATTTCTATAGTTTTAGAAAACCGGGGAAGGCACAGTCATAAAGTTGAAATCACATTCAAAATATTTCAAAAGTATCAAATCTTTTACACAAATGATTACAATAAATTGAGAATATTCCTAAATTATGACAATAACAACCCTCAAGGTGACTTGGAATGGACTCTAGTATAATATTATATTCTCGAGACGAGACATACGAGTGCTACAAATTATTATGTTCATATGGCTATTGGAATGATGTCATTTTCAATGTACAGACGAAGCCACTTAATTGCACCTCGGATAAACGCACCTTCCGTTTAATTGCACCGAATCCCAATATCCAAAACCGGTTCCCATTCACTGCATTGTTGGTGACTCCGCATATCTGCACCGCGCATGGGCACCAATGCCGGATAACTGCACCATTTTTTTTCAAAAATCCTCGACAAGTTAACTGAAAAGGTACGCTAAAATCGGCAAACGCGGTACAAATGAGCCGATACCTGCCGGTGTAAAGGCGCAATACCGCCAATATGTTTGAAACTGTTTTGAGTAACAAAACAAGGCGGTCTCCATTGGCAGTTACGTTGATAGGAATCGTATGGGAGGTCCCGGGTGGGTCACCCGTAATCAGTAACCAAGTTTTAGTTTCAATTCCTAGTTTCATGGCGGTACATGATTTACGTAAATCGACAACTGCACTCTACGTAATGTAACACAGAAACTGTTATCCCATGGGTGGTATGACGATGTTTCAGAATGCCTGCCCTGTAACATTACGTGTGTTGTAATGCGGTAGATCGCATGGAAAAATGAAAGAATGCAAAATCAAAACAGGTTCGTAGTCATTTCTTTATTTTCAGCAAAGGGTCAATAAATAAAGTTAATAACTGAATAATTTCGTTTGTTTTCTTTGTGCTAATGTTTCTGACTAACAATACACCCCCTCGCCCATGGTTGTGCGGTCCAGCTGGGCATTTCGCATAATTGCACCAGCCGGATAATTGCACCGAAAACGCTGGCAATTGGGTGGTGCGGTTAAGCGGATTCTACTGTACATGGAGCTATTACGCAAAGAGGAAACGGTGATGTAACAAAACATACAACAGAATTTTACTCCTAAAGTATTTGTTCAAATGATTTGCTGGTTAGTTCGCCGGAAATTTCAGTATAGTTCCACCCCAAATCTATTTGGGAAATGAGAATGAGGTAAAATCAAGAGCTTTCGTCATGTACCACTAGTTTTAACTACATCAGAAGTTATGTTTAATAATGGAAGGACATACAGACTTGAAATTCAATCTTCATATTGCATTCTTTAATAAAGGTCCATTGATTGTTTATGTTACACTTGTACCAATCATTAAATTAAATCATTGGACATCTATTCCACCTGATGCAACTATTGCACAACTTCTACAAAATTATGGGCACTATTTTTACACTTTGATTAATATTCACTTATTGTAAGCAATGTTCCTGTGCTGATGTTGGAAAGTCATGAGGAAACAAAATATAGACCTGGTGTAACAGTCACTAATTTTCATCGTGAAAGAAAAATTTAAGACAAACCAGAGTTCCATGACCTCATACCTTCGCCAAATGATTTTTAGCTCTTCGACTGATGTATTGTGAGTGTTTCTCAGTTTTCACTCTAATAAGATCATTATTTGCATAAATTATTTCAGTTGATCATCTTCTCCACCCAAATAGCAGAAGTTGTCTTAAGTATGACCAACCTCCTTGGTATGACTGTTATTCTAGCATTTTCTGATCACTTATGCAA
Organism: Branchiostoma lanceolatum; assembly: GCF_035083965.1. Classification (NCBI taxonomy): domain Eukaryota; kingdom Metazoa; phylum Chordata; class Leptocardii; order Amphioxiformes; family Branchiostomatidae; genus Branchiostoma; species Branchiostoma lanceolatum. The sequence continues at coordinate 18,264,022 of NC_089736.1, forward strand.
CTAGGCCTCATTTGTATAATTCATATTCAACCATGTTCCAAATGCCACAAGTATGAGATTTCAGTTATTTACCAATATGGAATTACTATACTTGACCACTAGCTGTAGGGCCCCTGGGGACAGGCCCTGCCAGCAAGGGGGGCGGCATTTGCTGGTGTGTTAACTGACAGGTGTTAGATGCCACACGTTATCATGCAATGTAGCGGATTTATAAACTTGTCCTCATTAATAATGCAAATTAGGGGGCCCAAAATCTAACTATTTCGAGATTTCCTAAAGACCTGCTGACAAAACAAACATCAAGTCAATCTAACCAGGCATTCTTGAGTTATCATGTTCAGACATACACACACACCGACAGACATTTGCTCGGCAAAACATAACCTTCTAGGCCAAGGTAATAACCTGGTAACCGTATTGGCTATATAGCAAGTTGCGATCCCTTGTTGGGGGCTTGAGACAAAGCTAAATGCACAGGTGTCAATGTCATCCACAGAATAAAGATTGTGTGGCCCAAAATGACAACATATTGAGGTAAGCAAGTTTATCTCTCCTAGATGGAATTATACTAAGGTGGCACAGCAATTGGTCTTCACATGCATGGAATTCATCCTATGTAAGGCACAGTCATGCATATGCAAATTACATGTAAATCAAGTAAAATAGATATGCATTCCGGTATATATAGGTATATGGCACAAACTTTAGGTCAAACTGATTCAATGAATGATCTCTTCATCAATCTCTTCTGTGTATAAGTCAAGCACTATTACTTAATTACAAAAATAGACTATTTTTCTGTTTTCCACCATCCCATGTACACAGTTACCATATGTTGCACAGGTTGTAGCAATTTCATTCATTCATTCAACATGCTACATCTCAGGAAAACTCAGCCAAATCACATTATGAGATCTCTCTACATTAAGAATTACATTGCAATTCTTTTACATGTATGTACAAATATAACAATGGCATATGAGCAAGAAAAAATTCCAAGTTGTCAATATAGCTTTCAATAGCATCCTATATACCAGTACTCTTTATATCAGTCCAAAGAATATCTTAGGTTAAGGAGATTTGATAATAAAATATCTTCACCTACTGCAGCAAATCACAATCTGATCATTATTCAAACTTCAAAATATTACCTCATTTTACAAACAGTTCATATCCAAGCAAGCACATGTACCATATGCACTTATCTAGCCACAAACTCCTGATATCTCAAATTACAAAAAATTTAAAACAATCAGAAACAAAATAGTTGAGAAATTTGCTTCTTAATGCTATTGAAAGGTACTCATTTTCTGGCCATACTTCATTGGAAGTGAAAGATGGGTAACAACAAACATTGCAGTGTGTGTGTTCTTTTAGCAGCAGTAGTTTCAGCCAGATATACAAAATTGTACACTATTAAAGTCAATGGTGACCTTTGAAACACAGTATCAAATCTTGTCCCTTTTCATAGCCTTTCACTATGTGAACGTCCTTCTGATATGTACCTAATCTAAAATCTCAAAATTCAAGATCATATCTGATTCGTTGTCTACTTTTCTATGATGCTGATAGTACCATGATGACAATAAGACCAATTGTGACTACCGTATCTGCTATACTGCAAGGTACATCAAGAAAAGTAGCAACAACCCGGCAATGCATTTTGGTAACCCTCATCAATAGTTGAAGACAACAACAAATACTAACAGTTTTCTGTCTGTATATAAAGTTAGAACTGTGACGTGTACATTTCATGATAGAAAGACGGATTTTGTTTCCTGCACAATTCCTGATGAACTCAATCCTCGCTAATAACAAGAAAAGAACCATAGTTTGCCCGGGTCTTAAGGGCTGACTGGTTTTGTCTGGAAATACTGTAAATTAATTTGAGTTTGCAGGATTTGATTTCATGGCATGGAAAGAATGGAGTGTCAGCAGCAGTTTCAAGTTCGCGGTTGAGGACAAAATACCCACTGCAAAAACTGCAAACATAAAACCACTGCAAAAATTGCAAGAATTACAGTACCTATATAGTACCTGAGAGAATGTGACCTCAGCTACAAAATGTAGGATAACTAATTTTGTTTTCTTTAACAATTTCTCAATTTGTTCTGAACAATATACTCTTCTGTGAAAAATGCAAAATTTTGCATTTTCATGCGGGATAAATCACAGCTATGCACATTTTCACTGAAGACTTCCCACTATTGTTGGCAGCATAAAGAGCTTTTGATATATCATAAATATCAAAATCCCACATCATTTTGTAGATTTGTCTGAACTCAAGTCTGACCTTCAAGGCCTTTCTTTATCACTTTGCAAGCGTAGAACCGATTTGTGCACATGTAATTATTATAGTGGAATGATTCTGAAATGTGACAGGACATTTTACCATCACTTGAAGCACTGCAGCAGACATGTAGTTACTGGAATGTTTCATATACTTTTGCAGGCATAGACTAAGTTTTTATGACCTTTATGTCAAGTACTCCTGGCACCTGGACAGTACAACCAAAGGCACATCGTACATTTGTATGTGACAGAGTACTGTCTGTCAGAGTTGAGTGACACGTATGGATTTCCTCGTCGTCTGACTGCCTCCTTCTCCCTCGTCCCCCCTCGTCTTCGTCTGCTGCCTCATCTGCAGCCGCAACATCCGCACCTCCTCCTCTTTGGCCTGGAGCAGAAGCAAGTGATCAAAGAGACATCAAGTTTTTATCTCCCTACCAGTTAATGAAATACCAGAAATATTTTTCAAGCATAAGTAACAACAGTCAAACCTGCCTAGGCGACCACCTCTTCAACGCGACCACCTGGCCATGGCGACCTCTTTTTTTCGGTCCCGAAAAGTTTTCCCATAGGCACAAGCATTAAGCGGCCTGCCCACGGCGACCACCTGTCCAACACGACCGCGACCGCCACGAATTGGGACCGCAAAGAGCACAATCCCTGCCCATGGAGACCACCATTTTTCAAGCGTGTGGTGACATTGGATTTTGCTGTCGGATTTTGCGGAAATGTTTTTAAGACCTTGACGGACAATAATATATGGAATAGCATTGATTCCTCCATGAAGTGTTTTAATAAAACGTTCACACTATAAACATTGTAAATACAAAGGTTTGTGAATACTTTAATATCAATGTTGTTGTGCCCTTCGTAATCTTTAATAGTCTACCTCAAGCTTCTGGTTCGGTTAAAAGTCAAATTTCAAAACGATTACGTAGTGCATGGCGTGAAAAAGTCAGATTTCACAGAAGTTACTATCCATTTCTTGTATTTTCAAAAAAAATTGGTCTGTGTCTTACTAAATTCCGCCGAAAAATGACTTCGTGGCAGGCAAAACATTGAGCGAGACATGTTGTTGGTCCCTGACGCCATCTTGGTTTTGGTGCGGATTGATGAACTGCTGACCTTTCTAAAACATGACGTATGAACATTTAGAATACTCTCGTTATTGATGAAAATTAAGATTCTTATTTTCTTTTTATTTCCATGAATCTCTAAAACCTTTATTGGGCGCTGCTTGCTTGTAATCGCCGACACTGTGCATTCTGCTGCACTTTTACCTTTAGATGCGTTCGTGATCTCGCCGGCGTGGCGGTATCACAACGTTCCGTTTTCACCCTTCAGTTGTCAGATCGAAAACTTTTTGCCCCTTTTATCCAGCGGTCGGGCCCCCAAAAAAGGCTGGGGTCGGCAGTTTTTTTCTAGGGATTTGTCTTAGGCCTAAACTTAGATTTTATGTGCGTGTGTGTGTGTACTATTAACGTTATGTGTGAATGTGGGAGGGCACTGCGAGATCATCGAGGCTGACATTGTTTTGTAGTCAAAATTATGATGAAAATTTGGACACGATGTAACGGTATACAAACATTACAACGATAACGGAAAATATAATTCTTGTAGGATCTTTCTGTCAATGAGAATGGTGGTCATGCTGTCTAAAATCACATCATTTTCCACCCACCCACCCATCTATGTATTGTATTTGAACACCACGACCTGGAATCCTCTTCAAGGCGACCACCTGTCCAATGCGTTCGTTTTTGCTCGGTCCCCCAGGTGGTCGCCTTGGGCAGGTTTGACTGTATATGTATTCTATGCAATGTGTACTACCCAGTGCTTAGTGTAGTTTGCGGACAAAAGTATTGTGCATTCACGATCTAATACAGCTTCCAATGTCGTCTGATTGCCGTTGACTGCATCGACTGCCTTATAACTGCGTCGGACCTTAAACAATGTCGGGGCTTTAAACTATGTCGAAACTTTAAACATCGGAAGCTGTATTAGATCGTGAATGCAGAATACTTTCGTCAGGTTCAAAGTCAATGTTTTAGGCTGCAAACTACACTTAAGCCCTATCCAGTACCTAATATCAGTTTTATAATACTTCAACAGCAAGGAACAGGAGCCCAAAATATTTCTTGCTGACTTTAATAGCAAACTCATACAACAAGAGTTTGGAGACCTCATATCTCCATGAAATATATAATTCTGATAATTCTGTCACTCCAAAGGCAACCTGTCCTCAATATGCAATTTTGCAGGTAACAGGAAAGAGTACTGTTGTTTGCCTTCAAATATCAGGATATGCATGGCTTTAAAATAAGATGCTGTCTACATGTACCCACACCATACGATACTGCAGAGATGAGTACTGACCTGGAGCTGAAGTCTGAGCAGCTTCATCTGTTCTGCAATCTCCTGTCGCACGTCCGCCATGATGGACAGTCTCAGCTGGGGGAAATGGTCACAAGTATCAACACATGCTGTTTCATACTGTTTTACTTTTTCATCTTTTCAAGCAATATGTAGATGTAAACATGGTTTAACTTTAGGCCACAGCAAGTAGGATGACATCAGCACCCTCATTAATTTTCGCCTGATTTCGAAATAAAAAACAAGAAATTTCATTGCCCTCCGATGGTGGTCAACATGTCGTAAACGTTGACAGTCTAAGGTGTTTCATTGCATATGAATACTCAGTGTAGTTCCTGCCCATGATGGCATGACAAGCTGTTTTCTGCATTTGTTCTAGTTAATTGAGCTGTATACACATCTTCAAGAACAGTTTAATGTTGACAGTCTAAGGTGTTTTCTTGCATATGAATACCCAGTGTAGTTCCTGCCCATGATGGTATAATAACAACTTGAAGCTGTTTTCTGCATTTGTTCTAGCAAGGACATTATATAAATAATGAGGGGGGTCTAGTTAATTGAGCTGTATACACAAGGTGTTTCATTGCATATGAATTCCCAGTGTAGTTGCTTCAGATGATGATACAACAAGCTCTTTTCTGCATTTGTTGTAGTTAGTCTATTGAGCTGTATACACATCTACAAGGACATGTTTACATTAAATCAAGGAGGTTTTATATCATATATGAAACTTCATTGGTTGAATACAGGAACAAAAGACCTGTTTGTCATGATATCATATTTCGTTGCCTTAATTCTTGTTTAACAAGATTTATGATCTCAAAATTTGAAAATATAGGAATCTTTTTTTTTTTGGCCCGCCTTGTTTTTTTTTGCCCTATCTCATTAATTTTGGAGTCTGCGGAGGATGTCATCCATAAAATTTACTTGCTGTGGCCTTAAGTAGAAAACCACAATCAACAGTTGAATGTACAGTTGAAGTATATCGCGAAGCTTTCAATATCAATTACAGCTGGACTATATAGCTTGTGACCATTCCTACATCAGTCTGCTTGTTCTTAGTTGTTTACAATGCCACATCAGTCATGTACACAACTACATTGTCATCCTCATACCCTGTGTAGAGTCTTATCCATGTCTCTTCGCCGATGTTCCTTCTCTGTGCACAGCTCCTGGCGTATCTCCCTGACTTCCCTTTGTAGTCGCTCCCTGTCATGAGCCAGCAGCTCCCATTGTTTGAGCGGGTGCAGTGCCTGCCGTGTGTCCAGGGGAGGGGCGGGGAGAGCTGGGGAGTGGAGACCAGGTTGTGCGGCAGGATTCTGTACCAGGAGAGCCAGGGCCTGTTGCATTCGTCCCTGTTCTTTCAGCAACTCTATTAACTGGACATCAACGATACTATGTTCATACCAGGAACATGCAGGCCATCATCCAAGCAATCAATTTCATAAACATCAAAGTTTATGTATTATCATAGTCAACTACACATTGTCCATTCTCACCTGAGCCAGGAGCTGTAGTTTACTCATGGATGAGGGGGGGTTGTCCTCTACACATGCAGCTGGGTCCTGGGAAATAAGGTAAGAATTCATACTTTACAGATCCGTCTGTTCGTGGATCAGTACCTGAAATTAATGTATATTACTAGCACATCATTGCAAGTCATCGCCACAAGTGAACGCAACATTTTGACAAGTATGTAAAATCATTCTTTATTTGGAAACTAGAGTTTCACAACGTCATACCTTTGCCAATAAGTTAAGCCTTTATGACTGATGTATCTAGGGTGTTTTTATCATTGATTATACAAAAAAGGTCCTCATTTGCATAAACTACATCAATTGATCATCTTCTCCACCCAAATAACAGAAGTTGTCCAAAGTATGACAGTGTTATCTTAGCAAAGAAGGCTATTGTAGCATTTTTAAAACCTATCATGGCATAATCTTTATTCCTCTCTTCCTGAGCCTCAGTTACAAACGTTACGAGGCTAAGTAGAATAGTTGAATAGTCCTATCATGGAACGTAGTGGGTTTACGAAAGTCCTAATTAATTATGCAATCAAATAATTACCATTTGATTATACCAAGTATCACCTAAGCTATCCATATAAAAAATCATGAGTCATCAGCTCCTTCTTGAGTTATAGTTTTTTCTAATTAATTATGCAAATGAGGTCTTAATTTGCATGATTAGTATTTATCAATATTTCTCTTTCTCAGGCGCATGTCACATGTTTGTCTATGATCGTCATACAATCTTTACTTATTAATTATGCAAATTATATTCTGATTTCAAAAGCTATTGCCATCCTACCCGCATACCAAACATCAATACAATCCATCCAAGCCTTCTCGAGTTATGCTCCTTATCTACACACACACACACACGCACACACACGCACACACGCACACACATAAACGCTACTGAAAATACATTATCTATAAATGTGATAATTAGGCTCAATCATCCCTTTCTTACTAATCCTCACGTCGCCTGTGTTTTTCTTTTTTTCAAACCACTCTTGTTACCACTCTAGTCCAGCAAGCCAAGGTAGGATCTGGTAGCTGTTGCGGTTTAGGCGTCCTCTCATCACTACCATTTAATCGCCCCTGGGAATAATCCATGGCCCCAGGCAAAACCTCCAGCCTACACCAGTAGCACTTACCAGCTGGTATAGAGACTGATGATGCAATATAACAGATTTTCAAACTTTCCTCGATAATTATGCGAAGTACTTCGCCCAAAATCTAATCATCTTGAGGGTTTGCACATACCTACCGACAATCCATCCAGGCATTCTCGACTTATCCTGTTCACTAACAGACGCACAGACACGCTCCGTAAAATATAACCTTCTCGGTGAAAGAAAGTAGGTCCAAAGCCCAGGTCACGATGGTCATGTGACCAAACATGCAGCAAGGCACAAACTTACAGATAGAATGCAAAAAAATATAAATTTACTTATTATATAATAAATAGAACTTTTTACAAAATTACTACATTTAAGGAACAGAAAATTAACCGTCTTGGCAAAGGTAATGAAAATAGCAGCACTGAGGATGTATGGCAATAGTTCATTGTGTATATTCCGGGGGATTACAGAATACATGAACAAACAATCATGTAGACATACGGACAGACTGACAAACAGAAAGACTGACAAGCTAAAAACAACACCCTTAGGGTGAAGAAATCATTTTTAACAGATTTACAGTTAAACATTCAAACATCTCATTAGTAAATGTATTTTGATGACGATTCAGAAGATTGCCCATCAGAAACCCTGCAGCATACCTGTTCTATGACAGCCTGTAGATGGCTCCCTAACAAAGTCTGTAACTCCTCCCCCTCACGGGAAACCTCCGCCCGCAGGAGGACCAGTGACTCCACCTCCAGCCTAGGTACACATCAAAATAACTCTCTTTATTCAATACACATTGTACATGTAAGACAAAAGTCATTGACTATAACATTCATGTATAACTATAAACAACAAGTCCTGGAGAACTCACACATCAATACATTCAACAGTAGTTTGCACATGTCCACTCTGACCTTTCCTGTCCAGTCATGTGGTTGTAGAAGGCAGCATAACACTGTGCAAACAACAGCTGCAGGTGCACCAGCTGTCTTCTGTACTGGACCATACAGCACCTGGCTAACTCCACCTCCCGGATCACATGCTTGTGAGAAGGAATAAAGACATCATGGTAATGGCAATCGCATTCTCAAGAACTATCATGGTAACCTCTCTGTCAGTTACAGTTTAAAAACATCTAATGTCTCCAAACAAACCTATATGTGCATGACTTTACTTTAGATGTTGAAATTTAAGGGGTGGTTTAAGGTAGGCAGATTCTGAACTGAGCTATTTACCCGAATGAATGAATGAATGAATCAATGAATCAGGAGGTGCCCAGCACCTGAGTAATGTTTCTCCCATCCAATACATACCTTCAAACTATTGTGTTTATTGTAAAGCTGTCTTGCTAATTTGTCTGATTTGCAGAGAAGAGCGAGCAGGATCATACTTGGTATTAAGTACACAATCTACACCTCGGCACTGACCACTCTGAACCTCACGGCCTTGTCTAAACGACGAATGAACCTTTGCCTATCTTTTGCAAAAAAACTGGTAAACTCAGTTCAGAGACTGTCCGACTTGAGCGCAGCTACTTAGTGCTCACATTCCCCACTGCTTGAAGATCGTATGTTTTTGAAAGTTCATGTGACCGCGTTCTATTGAATTGCGCAAACTTTCACTTTTTGTCGCGTGCTATTCAGAAGTCACTGAATTGAAATACGTGACCTATATGAAAATTAGGAGACTCGATATAATGTTAATTTCTGCCTGAAATTGTGTAATAGTAAAGAAGGCTAGGCCACATCGAACATGTTAACAGAAGCACGAGATGGGACCTTTATTCATATTAGCATTAAGAAAATTACATGTTTATTCTAACTATCGGCCGCATACCTTCACACGAACGAGCGTAAGTTGTAAAATCGCTACTTCCTCATACACGCTCTTGTTCTGGCGGGATCGTCTGTATCCCCACATCCCCGAAGATGGCCATGAGCAAGCGTGTCTCTTCGTCATCCCAGATACCACAATCGCCCGATTTTCTGCCATATTTCCGCGAAATATTCCAACAAGCTAGGCGAATATCGTGTTGTGGCGGCAAATAAGCGGAAATCAAGACTGACGTCACATATGAACCCTTGAACCATGTCCGGGTCAATATGCAAAGTAATGCGCCCGATGTGCATCGAGCAACTTGGAGCGTTCATACTAAGCCGGAATGCTGCCAAGTCAGTAGTAATCTACCTCCCGGAGGTAGATTCGTTGCGATGCGCATCGGGCGTTTTCACATACTAGGCCACATCAATGCGGCTTCGGCAAGTTCAGCAATTCGGGCGACTTAGTATGAACGAGGTCTTGCACAACTACACCAAATTTCAGGTCCTTTGGTTTTAATACCGCGGCACTAGAGGCCATAATGTGCGATTTTGGTCTGAAAATGACCATAAAACCTCAATAAAATCATTTTTTTTCAAAACCTATACCAAAAAAAAAAAAAAAAGCCTAAGGGTATGCATTTACTCTACCTGCATAATTTTCTGCCCATTTGGCCAACGGATGACCGAGATGAATCGCTTTGAAGACTTGACAGGAGAAGGAGAGGAAACCTGACAAAAACAATATGTTTCGTTGGCATAATAAATGGGGTATCATAGTTTCAATGATACAAGATAAAAGGCTCCTACCTCTTTTGGGGATGTGAAGTGCAAGTCATAGTGTCCAGGTGCGCCAAGATGGAGCTCTGACAACTTCTCATGTCTGCTAGACTGGGTGGGAGAAAGAAGACAGAAACACATCTTGTGGTTGAGCCCTTTTGACAAAATGCAGTTGGAACGTAGTGGATTTACATGTTTTATGTAAAGTTTCCTTGTCAATCATGCAAATTAGCCCAGAAGTACTAAGGTAAGACTGACCATGACCAGAGCTGTAAGTGCCCAGTAGTCCTGTAGCGGATGAACCTGGGCTGTGGACAGGTCTTCAGTACTACCAGTACAGTAGGCGATGCTGACTTCAGACGACGTCTTCTGCAAGTCACTCGCAATTCCTTCTGCTGTGTACCTGCAGGTTCAGATGGCACGCATCTTCTTAAAACATTTTCTCAACTGAAACGGGCAAATTTGCATAAATACTGTAAAACATTGTTCTTCACCCTCATTCCCAGCCCGACCGCGGGTCGGATTGCCTACATGTACATGTAGACTGTTTCAGATTTTCCTTTTTTTCATGTACGATAAGAGAGTGGAACTCACTTCCGGGGCACATTGTGCAAGCCCCAACAGTTTACAGTACCCTGGGCTTCAAGGCCGGACTTACAGCTGCCCTGCTGTAACCCGTCGTTACACCACCCCTCAGTGATACACAAGAGGTTTGTTAGAGGATACACAAAAGAAGAAATATATTGTTTTCATATTTCACTCCCCATAGTATACTGTATGTATTGGTAGAGTGAAATGTTGTTTTTTGTTCTTCTTCTCCTCCTTCTGACAAATCTTCAAATGGATTCAACTTTTTCATTTGTGGGCCAAGTGACCTGATTAAAACCATTCTATAGACGTTTTTTTTTACATTTTAGAAAATAATTAATGTATATTTTGGACTCCTGTGCCCTGGTATTACAACGGAATCACCTGAAATTCAGTTTAAGGGTTCCTTGAACATGTGCCCACAGGACTTCAATCACATTATTGGTAAAGATCACTTTCAAATTACTCATTTTGGGACTTTTGGGCCAATTTTCAGACAAAAAATGGGCCAAAAGTCCTATCCCTGTTCCACGTTCTATCTAAGGTTTGGCCCATTCCATCTGCTGTTGGCCAACGAACATGTGTTCCATTCGGGTTACCTGAGGTCACATTGCAGGAACATGCGCACAATGTCATTCAAATTTATGTAGTATAGATCATTACAAAACATCCATCATTGCATGGGGAGGGAGTGAAATATGCTGTATTTGCTCGCGAACGAATGTCGGCCTTTCTAGTTGGTCATGTTTCTTCTTCTTCTCTTTCTCCTGTCAAATCTTCAAAGGGATTCATCTCAGTCGTCCCTGGGCCAAATGAGCTGGAATTTGGTACACGGGTAGAGATTTTCTTTATTACCGTAAAATCCCTATTTACGTACGCACTTTTTAAACTTTTCAAGTCGCAAGCAGGTGCTCCAGGCCGATGCCAAAGTCGGGGTGCGTACGTTAGGAGGGGTTCTTCCTCCTAAAAATCGCATATCAGCTTGAGAGTACGGTACATCTTCATGCAAATGAATTGTGGAATGCTTCCACACATTCAATCAGTAATAAAGAATAAATAATACATATATTTGAATTGTTTGACATTTTCTACCCAGAAACATTTTCTCAGTAACCCTTCAAGTCGGTAAACATCTTTGGAAGGATGATCATGTCAACCTCTAACTATCCACCGAAATGCTTGAGAGGGGGTGCGTACGTTAGGAGGGTTTTTTCCCTGAACGTTTCAACTGAGTCACTGAGTCAGGCCCGCAATCGTCCCCAAATCGGGGGTGCATACGTTAGGAGGGGTGCGTACGTAAATAGGAATTTTACGGTATATTGGATGTGGTTTTGGACTGGTCCATTCTACATGGGAATGCTTCTGGAAGAGTCCATTCCTGCATGGAAGGACCATTCTTGTCAAATTCAATTTGGACTGGGGTGATCCTATCTTTTAGTAGAAGTTTTTTTTTCAGTAGTCCCTTATGTATGGGGTAAATGCCTGTGAAACAGTCCATACTTGTATTAGAGGTCAAAATTGGGAAGCTCCATTTCGGGCTGGGATGACTTTGCAATAGATCACTTTAAGGGCAGAATTTTTTTGGACATTTCAATTTTGTTCGGGTGCGGTTTTCGACTACCGTCAGAGTCTCTTCGCTGATCCAGGGTTTAAGGTTTCTTGTTTTCTTTCCGAGGGCTGTTCTTGCGGCAACCAGGATGCCATCTTTAAGCTCAGACCATACTAGTTCTACATTATGGGAGTCAGTTTGACTGGTTGTGTATTTCCTCCTTACTTCACCCTGGAACTTTTGCAGGTGGGCTGGATTTTGGAGTTTCCGGATGTCTGGTCTGTATGATGGCTCTCCAGATGGGCTGTTCTTTTTCAGAGAGATTTTACACATGGCTACCACTAGGCGGTGATCTGTATTGCCGAACTCTGCACTGCGGTACACTCTGCAGTTATGAATACAGTTCCTTCTGTGGTTCATTAAGACATGATCGATCTCTTTTCTGGTATGGCCATCATTACTAAACCAGGACAGTCTGTGGATACTTTTACGTTTGAAATAACTGCCGCATACCTTCAGATGATGTAGCTGGCAGAGTTGAAGAAGGCGGTCTCCGTTGTCATTCCTGGTGCCATGCCCATGTGGACCTAGGCACTGCTCATAGCCGGACCTATCTCTTCCTGTTGTGGCATCAAAATCGCCCATAACTACGATAAGGTCGCGGCGGTTGACTCCTGACATTACATCAGACAGCAGGTTGTAAAAAGTGGTTTTGTCTGTGTCATTACTGGAGTTTGTTGGAGCATAGACAGAAATCACAGTCAAATAACCATAGCGGTGTGTAAACCTTGCCTTGAGCATGCGTTCAGATATAGGTTCCCATGTTATAAGTGCGTTCCGGGCGCACCTGTCCAGTGCTAGAGCGACACCTTGGTGGTGTTGTCCGTCTCCTCTGCCACAGTGACTGTAGATATAGGAGATGCCCTCTGCACAGTGTTCTCCGGAGCCAGGCCAGCGGACCTCACTGAGAGCGGTGATGGAGATGTTTACTTTGTTAAGCTCCCTCGCGACCAGTTCAGCTGATCCATCCTCTCTCATGGACAGTACATTCCAGGTTCCGAGTCGGGATTCGGCTGGAAGGTCAGTATTTCTTCTGGGGGTCTGTCCCCTACGCATGTCTGTAGATTCTGCTGCAAATGATACGTGTCGGGTTGCAAGCCCTACGCCGGGTTTTACAGAGTTTTCCTTCTCCGGTCAGGGCTTTGGGTCACACTTGGTAGGTAATATCAACAAAAGAATAAGTTTGAAAACTCATAAGATACAAGTACAGAACCTGGGGTGGGAGGGGGGTGTCATAACACCGATACTATATGGGTTCTAAGTTTCTAATTAGCAAACCGAAATCATAAGTAATAACATAAAAGAACTGTAAACCCTGTCTACAACTTAACTGGTGGTGGTGCTGGCCTCCAAGGACTACCCCCACTGAGGATTCGGATGAAATTAAATCCTCAGGGCTGATAGTCCAGAGGTGGCGGCCATCTTGGATGGTGACCCTTGACCCTCGAAAACCGCAGACAAGCTCGCCTCACCGGTGACATGACAACCTACAGAGCCCTCAGTTCCACAAGACAGTCGCTGCTTAGAGGAGACAAACAGCGGTGGCTGAGACGGGTTGCAGAGGACGTGGAAGCAGCCAGTGCTGCTGGCAGACCCAAAGCAGTATATGAAGCACTGCGTAAAGTTGCAGGCAAAACCACCCCTCCTGCAGTAGGCCCAGTGGTGGCTGAAGACGGCAGTGCCCTGCAAACGCCACAGCAGCAAATGGACAGATGGAAAGAGTACTACTCCAACCTTCTGAACAGACCACCCCCAACTCCCCCCTCAGTAGTACTAGATGACCTTGCAGCTGCCGCTATACCGGACCCCAACATCAGCACTGACCCTCCTACAGAAGATGAGGTCAGAAGAGCCGTCCTCAAGCTGAAGAACCGCAAAGCATTAGGGTTTGATGGCATCTCACCTGAGCTCCTGAAGGAAGGAGGCGAATGCATCACTGCTTGGTTACAGGGACTGTTTGCAGCCATCTGGGAAGATGGCAACTGCCCAGAGGACTGGAAGAAAGGTGTAATCTTGCCCTTCTACAAGAACAAGGGTAGCAGGCAAGAATGCAAGAACCACCGTGGTATCACCCTACTCTCAGTTCCAGCTAAGGTGTTCAGTATGGTAATTCTCAACCGGATCAAAGAACCCTTAGTGAACTCACAGAGACCAGAGCAAAGTGGCTTCACACCGGGCAGGTCCACAGCTGACAGGATACTAGCTCTCAGGCTACTCGCTGAGAAGAGGAGAGAGTATATAGGGAAGCCCTGTACGTAGCATACGTGGACCTGAAGGCCGCCTTTGACTCTGTCCACAGACCGTCCTTGTGGAAGCTACTGCGCGCCAGGGGCCTCCCAGACAAGATCATCCGCCTCATCCAAGAACTTTACACGGACACTGTAAGTTGTGTCAGAGTTGGGTCAAACTACTCTGATTGGTTTGAGCTTTGCAGCGGCGTTCGCCAAGGTTGTGTCTTAGCTCCAACACTGTTCAACACTGCCGTTGACCACGTGATGACCAGGACGGTGGGACGCGGTATGTGCGGAACTACCTACACAGACCATACCTTCACCGACATGGACTACGCGAACGATGTCGCCTTGCTTGCAGAAATCTTTGAAGCCCTCGTCAGCACGCTCGAGATATTCTCTGTGGAGAGCCAGAGTCTGGGCCTAGAGGTCAGTTGGCTGAAGACAAAGCTCCAGTCGCTGAGAGATTTCTTGGACCAACCAGTTTGCCCTCCCATCAGAGAACCAGTCGAGGTTGTCCAACGCTTCAACTACCTGGGAAGTCTCATCACATCAGACTGTGAGTCCGAGCAGGACATTAAAGGAATACTGGGAATAGCCTCAGCGGCCTTTGCCTCCTTGGATTGTGTGTGGCGCTGTAAACACCTCTCAAGATCAACCAAGCTACACACGTATAACACTCTAGTCTTATCCGTCCTCTTGTACGGTACCGAGACATGGACCCTTACACAGGCACTAGCACACAAACTAGATGCCTTCGACTCTCAGTGATTGAGGAAGATTGAAGGCATCCATTGGGATGACTTCATTACCAACGAAACGGTCCGTTGCAGAACCAACCAACTGCCGGTTAGTTGTAGAATCACAAAGCAACAGATGATCTTCCTGGGTCACGTCTCCAGGGCGGTTCCTACTCAGGACGCCATCAAACTGATTTTATCGGAACCTAACCCGTCAAGGAAGCGACCTAGAGGTCGCCCTAGAGGAAGATGGGAAGACCAGATCTTCAACTCGCTCCAGTCACCAGCTGGGAGTCACCAGAAACAACTGGAGGGTCCATGCCGAGAGCAGACCAGCCTGGCGAGCCCTAAGCATGTCTGCAGCCGCCATGCATCAGACACTGATGCCTGCGAATGATTGATTCGGGTGCGACTTTGGAACAGGCCATTTTTGCATGGGGAGGGATATGGGTGAAATATGCTGTATTTGCTCGTGCAAATGTTGCCTTTCTAGTTGCTATTGCTATAATAGTATACAAGCAGGAGTTGGACGATGCAATTTGTTCATCTTTCTATTGTTGGATTTTGGTGGACACACAGATGTGATAGTGGAGTTAATGACACTTGTACATGTGTGGGACATTATACAATATGGCTCCCCCTCCAAGGAGGAACACAACAAGATTTGTCGATGAAACCAGGTTACACATCCAGGTAGTAAGATATGCAAGATAACAGTCAAGTAGCTTGAGTGCTAGTACATGTATATATAGTAACTGTTGGTACATGTACTAACCTGTTGACAGGCTCCATGATATCCATGCCCAGCTCCTCAGCAACACTTGGAGCCCGATTCCTTCTGACATCAGACTGCTGATTAGTCTCCATTGAGGAGGCGTCTTCATGGCACAACTTGTCATCATGCTCATCCTTGTGATCCTTCTTCTCACACCTCTGCACACCTTGATCTTCAGCCGCCCCTGTCTCCAACCGTGCCACGGGGGGACTGTCTGCTGCAGGGGAGGGTTGAACCAACCGTGCCACGGGGGGACTGTCTGCTGTAGGGGAGGGTTGAACCAACAGGGCTCCAGATTTTCCATCAGAACATTCACCATCTGCCTCCCTTCTTATCCGGAACTTTGCTCTTGCTTCTTTCACAAAAAGCTGTAAATTCTGCAAAGCCTTCTCTCCACTTTCCTGTTTTTCATTTTCTGGCAAATTTTCCCACAGTCTGCTGTTACCAGCTGTTGGAGGTGCGGTTACTTCTTTCTTGCGGCGTACGGCAATTTCTTTCACGTCTTCTCCTGCAGAGTCTTTGACTTTTGTGTAACGTTTAGTCTCTTCTACAAGAACATACTTCTTGCATACATGGGGACTGCCCTGACTGTGGTTCCTTGTAAGTTCTACACTGATTCCAGTACTTAACTTTACAGGAAACACTGGCTGCCCTCCACTTCTAATGTAAGGTACACCTC
Source organism: Branchiostoma lanceolatum (assembly GCF_035083965.1). NCBI lineage: Eukaryota > Metazoa > Chordata > Leptocardii > Amphioxiformes > Branchiostomatidae > Branchiostoma > Branchiostoma lanceolatum. Next base: position 18,280,544 of record NC_089736.1, read on the forward strand.
TAATGTGGTCTAGCTTCTCTGTGGCAATGTTTTTACTGACATCTTCAGGCCAATCTAAGTGCTCAGTTGTCTGCTGCAGTGTTATTTTTACATCCTGATCCCCATCACAGTCATTGCATTTTGATGTGACTTTCTCTATGCTGTCTTTCAGTGTGTCAATAATTCCATCCACTAAGGTGTAATGTTGGGAAAGTTCTGCTGGAAACTGTAGTTTGTGAGTTGTTGTCTGCACTGGTTTTGTTGGTTGAGAATCAACAGAGTTAACACTATGGATGGATTCAAAAACAGGCAGTTGACATCCAGATTGTGATGTAAACTTGGGATCTGAATTTTGGTCATCATTATAATCCTTACTGTTAACATCCCTGTGTCCTTCATGTACGATTGGTGTTTCTGTCTTCTGAGTCTCTTTACTACCACTAGCAGCATTGTCTACTCTGAGCTTATTTACAGCTGAAAAAAGACTTGCACCCTGAGAAACTATGGCATCTTCAGCTATAGAAAACTGTGGCAGCAGATCTTCAGATAAACAAACTGACAGATCAGCATCATGGAATGCACACTCCTTATTTCTGTGGTCTTGAAAAAGCTTTCCACAGTGAACACATGGATCATCACTTTTCACACATGGATCATCACTTTTCACACATGGATCATCACTTTTCACACATGGATCATCACTTTTCACACATGGATCATCACTTTTCACACATGTTGTGCCTGTGTTGACATGTGTGTTAGAAAGAGCTATGTTTGGCACGATTGAAGAGCACACGTTTAAATTTCCATACCCCATCAATGACTCTTCAGGGTGACGACTGCTAGTCTCCCCTGTTAGTGTCCAAGCTTGGATGACTGAACTCCTCTCCTTCCTAACTGTAACAGGCTCTTGCACTATATTTTTCACATTGTGAGTCTCTGGTAATGAGTGCGCTGAATCAAGGAGTATTTCAAGCTGCATTGGGCAGTATGGGGAGAAACTCATATCATTCTTCTGTCTCCGGTCTCCATGTACTGGCTCCCCCTGGCTGTTGTCCATATGAATTACAGTTTGAACAGATCTGGCACTGGCAAGACTCTCCGCACTGCTGCCCAGCCCCTCCATCTATATAAGGGATATAATTACAACATCATCTTTGGTCACAGGAATGAACCTTGTGACGGCAATCACAGCATGCTTAACTCCAGCTTTCCATTACAGCAGCGTCCTAAATTTAGGATTTCAAGCAGAGGTTAGTCAAGTTAGCAATTATCACAGCTTCTGTGGCACTGTGTCTGTTGATGAAGCAAGCAGAGCATTTTTAGGTGGGGCAATTAGGTGCGCAATGGAATTAAGCAAACACAAAACTGCCTTGCAAGCCATTTGCCCAAGTCATGGAAAGAGCAATGATCTGGCATTATTACAGACACACTTTTAAAGGAAATTAGTCCCAATCCCGGCATGGAAAAATCGGGCATTCTAGCAAATTTCATAATACTTTACAGCAAAGCAGCCAAATTTGCACCAGAACATGCCCTGTTTAACTTGTGAAGTTCCCTTTCCTCCCAATAAGAAAACTGATGACCCCCATAGTTGTGCTGAAGACATTTGCTTGCGCTGATGATATTTGTGGAAGCTACTAGTACTGGTAGGATTATACATGTACCTTGTGAGATAAAAACACATCTAAACATGACTATGGCAAACCCAAATTACGACTGATAACTAATACAATTATGCACAATACAAACAAGTACCAGTCATTTTGAATTTGAACTTATGATAATTCTGTATTGACAAAAGCTGTGTCTCCCTGAAATCTTCATCAAAATATATATTAAGTTTTTAATACAAATATGAGCAAACCATGGATATTGCTGTGCAAAAAGCTTGACAATATATTTTCCAAGATTTCCAAGAAGTTAACAAGTCATCCCTTTACCAGTTTCTTTACTTTTAACAAGTAAAGAATTAAGTGATAGATACGCTGTTTCCGTACACAATATACAGTCCAACCGCAGGCGGCTATGTGCATCTGTTCTAAGACAGCGTTCGCCGGGTCACGTCCGGACCTGGGTTGGACCCTGTTGCATCGGTGTAAACAACTACCTAAGGTGCAACAAAAAGACCTCAGACCTACATAATCTTCATACTTTTTCATATCTGTAGGATTTGCCCAGTAAAACTATCTAGATATTTCGTGTATTGGAAAATGACAGCGGCCGCGGTGGCTTTCGAAACAATAGCAAGTTTTGGTCAATTTATCTGAGCTCGTCTTCTTTACAGTTCACCTAGATCCAACTAGCTAATCACATAGCGCGATAGTCCATTTTTTCACCTTTAAACTGATACCAAAATACCTTAAGTTGGTTTATATGAGGAGCAACGGGTCTTCCCCGAAAAAAACTGCGACCACACACAAATCATGGTGGTGAAATTCTGGCCTTGACGTAGCTACCGATGCACACTATCCTGCGTTTTGGTTACATTTTGATTCATTTCGCAAGGTGTCATAAAACTTTTTTCTTGGTATTAGAAGCTACATGGGCACGGCTACCACATGTAATATAAGAAGTGACATGATGATACCCAAATACACACAGACAGAGGGTTGTAGTACAAGGTAGCGACTTTGTAAAAATTGTCAAATTTGAAGTCAATGGTTTCGAACTCCAGCGTTTGAACGATTGAACCCAGACGTAATGTTGTAACTTTCAGCCAGTGTTTGGGGAAGTTCAGAAAAAAATAACATCTAATTCTTGCAGTTGCAAATATATTTTCTGAAAAAGAGTGACATTATTCAGAAGCCAGAAAATGTGGGATTCTTGTGCACGTATGACAATATCAGTACATAATGTCTACGTTTTGTAAATCATAGTGAAAGGTCATATATATATAGTGTTCAATTTCTCCTTCAGAAAAAAGATGCCCTAAAACTGACTTCTATTTTTTCGGGGCAAACACGTTGCTCCTTAAATTAACCAAAGAACTTTGGTATCGATTTAAAGCTGAAGATTTGGACTATCACACTGTGGAAAAAACTAATTGGATCTAGGTGAGCTGTAAAAAAGATGAGCACAAATAAAGTGACCAAAAATTGCTAATATTTCGAAAGCCACAGCGTTTGCTGTTATTTTGTAATGCGCAAAATATCTAAATTGTTGATGTACTGAACAAATCCTGTAGATTTGAAAAAGTATAAACATTATGGAGGTCTGAGGTCTTTTTGCTGCACGACAGGAAGTTGTTTACACCCATGCAACTAATTATGAGTCAAATCATGACGCGGCGAACGGCGTATCATAGAGAATAACGCATTCTAGGGTGACCTGCGGTTCGACTGTATAGAGCGCTTACCAACAAGCTTTTGACCAGTCCTCTGGTCCTTCTCAAGTTGATTTGACCCGTAGCCTATGTCACTTGACCTCAGCAACGGCAGTCGGTATCAACCCGTGTCATGTTGAGGGTGGGCCTTAGTGTAGATTATACCTCTTTCACTCTTAACAAATAATCCTGCTCAGTGTCCAGAATTCTGACTTTGTCCAACCTCACCGAATGTCCAGGGGACTCCATGTGGATGTGCTGGGAGACTTCTGAATGTTGCAAAACTTGACCATCGGTGCTCTGAGAACCTGGTAATTGTAAGATTCCTGGCAGGGTCCAAAAATTCTAAGGTTTAGCCTCGACACGGGATGTGGTAAACAACACACACCTGTCCTCTGGAGTCAACAGCGACGGGGGCCGATACAGACTGCCAGGCACCTTTGACCCGTTGCTGACGTCACACTTCAGCTCAGGTCAAGTGACGTAGGCTTTGGGTCAAATGTGTAATGAGAAGGACCAGAGGACTGGTCAAAAGCTTGTTGGTATTATAAGCGCTTTACTTTGTGTACAGAAAAAGAGTGTAAATCTATTACTATTGTCGATTATCTTAACAGGTGAACCTCCATACAACTTTCTCTACTTCCATGTACACTGGTAGTGGTTAAACCTAAGCTGCAATGGGTTATATCTGTCACTATTGCTGCATGCATAGCCACAGTCCATACAAACTATGATCCAAAGTCTTCATCCCCAATATAGGCATATATGTACTTGTACTTGTAAATCTTGTTTGAGAAAAACATTATATACTGATGTTACTGATCCTAAAAAACTTTCAGGCAATATTTCATAAGGTGTTTCAGGTCAAATCACAGTGCCCTTTGTGCCAAAAAGGAAAATACAGACTGGGTTTCCTGAGTATAGATCTACTGAGAACATTTGCTGCATGTAAAGATACAATGTCCACTTCCAGAATAGGAGTGATTCTGCAAATAAAGTGACTCAATCTCAGAGCAGGACAATGAAACTTACATCACACCATATCACCATTACTAATGACACACATGCACCATTATATTGCCCAATAGACACCCATTAGTCATTGCCTATCTTGCACACTAAACTTACTATCAATGTTCTTTTCGGCCACAATTTTTCCCTGCAAACCTTTTGCCTGAAAAAGAAAATAAGTTGGGCAGATGATAGAAGGATTAACAAAAGGTTCTTCATGACCTGGTCATTGTTATTTGTTAGATAGAAGCTTCATACGCACATTTTGTTTTCAGTGCTCCCATCCAGCAAAGTCCCCTGATTTAACATTGAATGCAAGAATGTATTTCTACCATCCCAGCTAATGTATTTTTTCATTCTGTCAGAATAGAAGTAAAGCAGACACAGATTTCGTTCACAAATTTGTTTCAAACCTTGTCCAACATCCACCAGACAGGTGTACATGTAGCTTGATAAACCAAGCTGGTTGAACATGATCATTGAACAAATGGCTTCTCACAGGAAACCTGGACTCTAAAATGTGATGATAATGAACAACCAACTTATTGTGCTGTGGTGGGAACTCTAAGGATAGCCCTTCATTATAACCTGTGGTTAACGGTGCACACACCGATTCTTCCACGACTGGAGTGCGTGAGATAAAAGTGACGAAAGGGCTTCGAGGGCCGAGGTTTGAGATCACATCTCTCATCATCTGCTGCGAAATGTTTTTGGTGAAAATTGATATCGGGCCGAGCTTTCCTTCCGGGTAACCGTCCGCATTGAATGTAAACCAACTTTTTGCCCCAGATTAACCTTGTTGCATTCTTTTGGCTGTGTTGTCAAGCCTCGCGCGCCTGGTTATTAAAATCTCAGCGTTAGGATGTTCTTTATAATTGGTTTGATTATACCATAGAGTTTTCTCTTTCTGGTAATACCAGTCATTTTTGTGTCTGAACTATAGGTGATGGGTTCACATGAAAATGGCCAATTTTGTGCATTATTTTTGACTGGAAAAAACTTTTTGTGCCCTACCCTTCATTCCCATACACAGCTGTTTTGGCTGATTCAAATATTTCCTAGAAGAGACGGTCGCTAGACTAGAGGGTGTGCAACTTCGAATCATTTGACAGGCAATTGAGACCCAAAATAAACTGGGTGTGCCCTCTAAGTGGGGCAGCAAGTCAGTTGAAGCAATTGATAGAATTTAAAGAATAGATGAGGTACCTGGTTTTTAGGAAAATCAGAATAGCTACTGTTTTTTTTTCCAGTGTACATTGCTAGCATTAGCCTAGCATGCTTCAAATAGGAACATTCATTGGCTGTAAAAATGGACATGTCTATAATCATCATTCAATACCCCGTGGCCAACATAAACAAATCAAATGAGATGCCAAACAAGGGTCTGTTACTCATACCATGAACATGACATGAAAGGCCACAGATTACATATTTTGGTATTAGCCTGACTGGTATAATGTTACATCATCTTGCAATTGGTCAGCATCTCAGATTACTGGGCAAAATCATGCCAAATTTGGTCATTTCTACATCAAACAATTACATTCTGACAGAAGTTACAATCTCTGCCTTTTATTCAAAATTCAATATTCAAAAGATAAGGACCTGGTACTACTAACAGACAGTCAAACTGATTGCCACTGGTAATGCTACAAGTCTGTCCAGTGATCAGTTACGTAGCGCTACCCAATGTCATTTAATTGTTCAAAATGCCATTTTCCTTGTAACGAAAACTGCAGTCAGAGCCAAATGTTCAACTGTTGGAGGGAAAGATCAGTTCTTCAAGACAGCATAGCACTAGAAGGAGAAAAACTGAAGTGGACGATAATACTATTGGTAACCCTAGCACAATTCTTCATCATAGACCTCAGTATAAATACATGCTCGCACGGCCGCACAGGCGGAGAAAAACTTACAGACTATACATTTTTTTTTCAGAAGAGCTGATATTTTTTCCCATGGGTTAAACATTTGGCTCTGTCTGCGAAATTTGAAGATAGATACGTTTTTAATAAATTGGACGATAATTGGTATGGTTACGTTATATACTGTGTTCTATATAGTACCTCCACCCTATAACCTACAAAAATATCAATGTATATATTAGGTGCACTGGTGCACCCAGAGTCAAAAATTGGGCGCACAGCTCTAATCAAGCCCTGAACTGTATACTTTGGTGTCAATGGTGTCATAAACACTTGATTCTTCATTGACTTCCTGAAAGCTGACTTTTTTTATAACAACAAAGTGCCACATTATACATGTCCACATATTGCTTTAAATTATAGTTCAGTATGCACATCCTTCAGTCAAGTTGTATGTCACAACAGACTAAGTTATTCACAGAGTCCTTGCTATGCTTTAAGAGAATGGGAGCAAGTCAATGACAGATTTCTAAATGTTTGCCATGGTTTTATTTTCACGTTTTTTCAGGTACCATCGCAACATCATGACACCGTGAATATGTTTCTACTGCATTACAGTAAGTATGTACTGTACTGTACTACAGTAAGTATGTACTGTACTGTACTACAGTAAGTATGTACTGTACTGTACTACAGTAAGTATGTACTGTACTGTACTACAGTAAGTATGTACTGCACTACAGTAAGTATGTACTGTACTGTACTACAGTAAGTATGTACTGTACTGTACTACAGTAAGTATGTACTGTACTGTACTACCGTATGTACTGTACTGTACTACAGTAAGTATGTACTGTACTGTACTACAGTAAGTATGTACTGTACTGTACTACAGTAAGTATGTACTGTACTGTACTACAGTAAGTATGTACTGCACTACAGTAAGTATGTACTGTACTGTACTACAGTAAGTATGTACTGTACTGTACTACCGTATGTACTGTACTGTACTACAGTAAGTATGTACTGTACTGTACTACAGAATTGTTTCAACAGGGAACTTAAAACACTGGGAAAACCTCCTTTCCCTCCTATTGCAGAATGAGGTCCACATCTACAGTACATTAGAAAGTGCAAGTTCAATTATAGAAGGATTATGGATTACAGGGAAGGACGAAGCATAGTGAAATATCTATTGTAATTAAGGTCCTTATTTTCTTAGAACACAAAATTATCACAGTCGATGCATCTTTCTAAGAATGATCTTCTATCATACTGGACTTTTAAGACAGAACAAGTATTTTCACGGTGGTTTTAAGTTTGCGGAGAAGAGGTCCCGCTCGAAACCCACTAACATTGAACCACCAAGAAAATTTTTACATTTACAATACCCTCCTAGATTTAAATTCTATGTTTGTATGTCTGTCTGTGTTTAACTTACGAAACTGATGACCTACTTCTAAAGCATTCGTTCAGGGAGGGCTATATGACGATATATTGTAAAAGTACAGTTTTCAATGAGAGCTCACCTTAAATGTCTCCATGAGACTGGGTGTATCTGACCCCATGTGGCTGTCATCAGCAAACCCACTACTGTCAGACTGAGTGCTGTTCTGGTGGGGCAGGTTGCCATGGCTACAGGACAGGGTGGAGGACCCCTGAGGCCACGCCCCTTCCTCCGGGATCACATCAGTGCTGCCAATCTGAAGAAGGACACGGCGGTCAGGAATCTTTAACATATCAAGATGAGATGGCAGTTGTCTCCCTTAATCATGATCTTGTGATTTCTCACCCACTTTATCCCCTACATTCTGACTTTACCTCTTCCATTTCGAAGGACTCCTGTGGTAAGGCTGAGTGTGGCTGTGGTACAGGCAGACCCTGAGACACAGACTTGTCATCAGGGGTGGACGTCAGTCTGTCTCTGGGCAACTGCAGCTCCTCTGGTGGGGACTCTGCGTCCACGTTTGGCACCTGTTGGAAACATCGTGTCCTGGGTCAACCCTGGTATCACATTTCAAACCAAGCACTAAGAGATGGCCGCCTTGATGATTGCAACCTTTCCAGTCTGAACAGACAAAATAACAGTTCTGAGGCTTGATGGCAATGCTACATTGTGTACACTGGGAATAGCAGCATCACAGAAGCCAAGAACACAATACTCAAGTAAAGCAAGGACAATAACACAGCAAACATCAAAATGAAATTTGTAACTAATCCGCAATATGCTGATGTATGCGTATGTGCAAACTGCTGTATGCGCAGGCTATACTCAGTCATTTGGGCAAAATTATCCTAGTATTAAGTAACTTTTCTACATTCTTGTATATAAAATGGGAAAGCAAGTCATGCTCAAGTTTGTACAACAATTATATCAATCTTGAAAAGGGAAAAAATTGGACAAAATGTTCCCTTATCTGAGATGCAGATCCCAACGGCACAGAAAATGGTACCAAAAAAGCATTGGCTGCACTACTATGCACATTATAGTTACTATAAAATGCAGATTGAAGTACATACCTGAAAAGATACAGACAGTAGTAGTAAAGTCATTTATCAGAAATCACCATTCTCACACAAACCTTTAAAAGCCTACATGCTTTCCTCTTTGGCAATAGACCTTGTACACCTGCAGCATCTGGAGATATTACAAAGGCTATCCTTTCACTGGTTTCAGGCTTCTCTTCTATTGCACCTCCCCCTAGCTTGTCCATGGTGAACTGCAGCTGTGGCATATCTACATCCTGGAGGTCCCTACTCTGTGTCACTGGACTGACTCCAGAGACCCCCTCACTGGGCGGTGGACTACTTGTCCATCTATTGTCTTCAGTATCAGCTGAACTAGAACAGATTTTCCCTAGATTTTCTGCCAGGCCTTGTGAGAATTCCTGCTCACGTGCATGCTGCAACATTGCAGACAGTTCCTTGGAGTGAAGTGTGTTTTCCAAACTGCTGTGTGGTGACTCCTCTTTGACAGGTTCTAGGATACACTGAATGTGGGGCATGGACAGAGATCTCTTTCTCATCTTCCCTCTGCTGTCACCACGCTTTGCTTCACTTTCTTCAGTTAACAATTTTCTGCCTTTTTCCAAACTAAAAGACTCTGCACTTCTCTGCTTGACTAGCAATGCTCTTTTGGCCCGATGTTGTTGTGCTTTGGTCGACGTCGGCAACACTGTCCCACTGTGTTGCTGCAACATTTGGACCGCTGAGTCCTCCACTTCACCCGTGACATCAGCAATGCTAGCACCAGTACTGGACGGTTGGGTGACCGTGTTGTTACTACTCACTGTTACTGACCTCCTCAGTGGGTCATGGGAACTATCAGCAGTCATATCCTTCCTGTGATCTGTTAACGGTTGACAATGATTCCATTTGGACTTGGTCGTTCTCCTATACAATTCTGGGTCATATGTTCCATATTGATTGTATGCAGGAATGCTGCCAGTTGACATACGACGATGATACAAGGTTGACACAGGACGGTCAAAGACTCCTTCAAGATAAACAGACAAAATCAGTGTCAACCTTAGGAAACACACAGCTACTTGATCCATGTCTGGGTGGTTTACAATAACATCATACACTAACACTATACTTGTGGTGTCATGTATAAAAAATCACATTGACTCTGGTCTCCACCATGTAGTGTTAAATAGACAGACCTGCCCATCCTTGGTAGGTTGTGTCCGGCGCCATCTCCCTGACCATTAACTGTGCCAGGTCCACCCCCCCACAGCGGGACTGCTGCTGCAGGAACCTGTCTGGTACACGCAGGCTACGGTTCTCGTCACGACCTCCTCCGAACCCCAGGCTGAGCAGCAGCTCCTCAGGGTCACACTTACGAGACTGAAGAAGTCCCTCAATGCTACTGCTGGAGAAATGGATGCAACATGATTAGTCTACCCATGGTGACTAAAGGTAAGGCCACACCATCTTAATCTTATTGATGACATCCGCGTCGTATTGATTTTCGCCTGTTTTAAAAAAATAAAAAAATCAGCTCCTCCGAGGCTCGATGGAACTCTGGAACTTGATGACTTATATTGCCGCAAAAGGCCAGTATTGTGCCGGCTTGTCGCATACCCGCAATACTCGTTATGTACTACCACAATATATGTCAGCATCAAAGTTCACAAGAAAACTGGGGGCATAATTGTGGATTATCAGTGTTGTACGAGAGACTCGTGGCGGCCAGCGAGTATCGCCCAGACAATTTCAAAGACGTCCTATCCAGAGTGGCTCTCACACGTTTTGTGCAACGATGAGAGACATGGGAGGACTCAAACTTCGTCATGGATGCACAGATGAGCTTTCATGCTAATATTCACTGTAGTATGTTAGCTACTTTGCTCACATCTTGAGTACTGTTCTTTCAGGTAAAGCGCTAGAACGAGATTTAAAAAGCCCCCCACAATTCTTCACAGACAGGTTCATCAAACTACCGTATCAAATACATGTACACCCTAGCAGGAAATAATAACAGACCATTCACTGTCTTCTTTACACAAGAACTAATAAATATTTCCCATGTTTCCAATAATTCAGCCACTACACCGCACATGTGTGTTGGGTATTTCCAGTGACATGAATGTGGGCAGTCCTGTTGAAGTAGTTATCTGTACCTAGACTGTGATGTCTGTGTGGAAGTGTCGGTGGCAAAGCTCTCAAAACTCTCTCCCATCTGCATGAGTCTGGCTTGTCTGCTCATCCTGGCATGGTTGGACAGCCAGTAGCAGCGTGTCCCGGCAAACACTGCGGAGGCATGAGGGATCCTGCGTGGGGCATGAGCAAAAAGGACACATTCAGTATAATAGTCTTGGCAAGGATTATATAGAATTATATATAAAGGTTAAAAGTGTAGTAAATGTGTTATATATAATCATATATAATCCTTAAATTGATATAAATAATTCTATATAATCATAGTATAACTATAATGATTATAATAATTGGACTATTCCCAAAAGACTCATTCACGCTTTCCACATATCACTTACCCTGATATGTCCTATAAAAAGATATAAATTCAATTAGGTAAAGCATGTTGGAATAAATGAGCATTCCATAATGATGTGTGACTGAGCAGCCTGTTAATACCCCTTATTTCAATCTAAATGTAGTGGACTTCAGCTCCCTCATACATGGGGCCGCTGGCTTTATGTCCCCCCCCCCCCCCCACTATCAATAAATCCTGGTTGCTCAACTAAATATGGCCCAAGCCTTGGGATCATTCATAGCATTGACACACAAGTCCAACTACTTGAAGTGTTCATTTTCAAAGGATGTATGACATTGAATTGCTATTATAAAAGCAACAGATCCAATATAAAGGCGTAATACAGAATGGTTTGGGACATCACCCTGCAGATGTAGTGGTGACTGGAGGGTCCAACAGCTGAGCCTCTGAACCAAGAGTGAGGTCATCCTCTGTGCTATCTCCTCTACTGATTTTTCCACCTGAAAACCAACAATTAGAAAAGATCACAAACACACACACACAAACACACACACACACACACACACACACACAAACACACACACACACAGAGTCACACACACACACATGCAGCATGTTTCACTGCACATACCCCCCTTGCAAAAATGGATTCTTCCAATGGAAACTCTGTTCTTGCACCCAGAAATTATAAATCATAAATCATTCTCTTCCAAAACTCCCATACTAAATGGCCAATTCCAGAATTACCCCCCCCCCCCCAGACTATTTCAAGATCTGCCCAGTCTAAAATTGACTTTTCCAAATGTCCTTGCCAATTATAAATAAAATAGATTGCTTTTTTATTGCATTTCTGTCTTGCTTGCTTGTTTATGTCGAGACTGGAAGGTCTGGAGCCGTGATTTCTGTCTAGTTGTTGACTACCATAGTCATTCACAGGGTACTATCCACTTTCTGTCTGGTCAGTGCTTGCAATGTGCTTGCTTACTTGCTTGTATTCCTACACGTCAATATTATTATGCAGGCTGTGGTAACTGGAAATGTTAGCGAGAGGAGAGAGTATAAATTTGCATCCATGCAGGAGAGAACATTAGCCGACATACATGTACATGTACATGTCCGTGTACACAGCCAGGAGGACAAAGAGAAGCAGAGATCCTCCGTCCGTCTCCTGACCAGGCTCACGTCCCACCAGCAGCAAACAGACACAAGGAACTTTTTATTTCATCCATGTTTCATGTCAATGTGTGAAATAAATATTTTATCGAAAAATTGCCTAAATGTCCAGGGTATCTGCTCAGATTTCAGGTCTTTTGGCCCAAATATTAATTGAATTCATTTGACTACGACGGCAAGGGGAAGAGAAGACATGAAACATCAGGAGCAGTGAAATACAGGACAAATCCTTACGGCAAGGGTACTCCATCACCCCATCATGTACGGCTGTGTCTGTCAGTGTTTCGTCCACCGCCACTGAATCTTCTCCTGGACTGAAATGACAATTTATAGCATATCTAAAAATGATGTAAGAAATACGCAGCAGCCATCGATGACCCCCTGCGGATTAGCCCAAATCTGCAGAAATCTGCAGATTTCTGTGACCTTGAGCCAGAAATCAGCAGAAATCTGGATCTTGAGCCAGATTTCTGGCTCAAGTCCAGATTTCTGCAGATTTCTGGCTCAAGTCCCAGATTTCTGTAGATTTCTGGCTCAAGTCCCAGATTTCTGCAGATTTCTGGCTCAAGGTCACAGAAATCTGCAGATTTCTGCAGATTTGGGCTAATCCGCAGGGGGTCACCGATGGCTGCTACGTATTTCTTACATCATTTTTACCTATAGTTTACAATATTAGCCCAAGTAGATGTAAGGTTGCTGAGATATGGGAGGTCAGTCCGGAATTGAAATGGAAGTCAGGAATTAAAATGGAGAGTGTTCATTATATATTGGGATTGATTATCTTCAAATAAAGTTTTTTAAAAATGCGACGAACACTGCAAACGAGAAACAGTCTGGCTAACATATTGTGTTATTGATATCGATACTATACACGTCATTCAAACGTTGCCCAACGAGTTGCCCAAACATGGCACATGGAATATCAGGTGTCAGGCATTCCCCAATTGTTGCTCATGTTGCGTTTACAGTTACTGTTACTGTAGTAGTTTTGTACCCCTTTTTTGACATACGACCGCCATTCGTGTCCTTGAGACCGATCTGATGCCGGGCGCCGGGCGCCGGGCGCGTGCATGGTTCAACCAAGAAGGTTCAACATTTATACCGGCCAAACAGGATGGCACGGCATGTACACTTTCTTCTGTGGGCCCAACATAGAAAATGCTGAACGGTTGCAAAGTATTACAATTTAGATTAATATTTAACAATGCAAACGATGTGGTTAAACAATATAAAGTTTTCCTATAAAAGTTTATGTTTTGTTATGGACATGCATTGTTAAAAATGTCTCGCTTCTACAACACTGGGATATGTCGCAATGCATTACTGTTTAATATATGCAGCAGGGGGCAGGGGCACAGCATGGTACTGCACTTCCGAAAAGCCGTTCCACATGCATATATTTGGGCATTTCCGCCGGCATCCGTGCTTGTACATATGCCCTATCAGATCCTCATAAATGGCCATATTACATAATTTATATTACCACAAAATTACACAAAAGGAGCTGATTTTGTTAAGAAAATGGACAAAAAGGTGACCAAAATATTGTGCCGTGTAATGAGATTTAAACCTTAATATATATATATCTTTAAAAATCCATGCGAAGACAAGTGTGTCCCCGTAGCTCACTTGGTAGCACGTAGAGAAAATAGGCCTGGTGGAGACTGGAAGGTCGCCGGTTCGTACCCTAGTATGCGATACGTTTTCTTTTTCTGTTTTTTTATTTATTTATTTACTTTTTTACTTTTTATATAAGGAGGAAATATATTGTTTTTGCTTGCGTGTTCTTCATCTTTTTCTTCTTCTTTTTCATAATTTATGCAAATTGTATTTCTCTTACGATAAATGCTAGAGATGTCATATTTGATTTGTAGGTGACTTTAGGAAAGGTGAATGCACCACATACATTATGCTAATGAGTCTCATTGGCATATTTTATGCAGAGACTTTCATTTCATTTCTTCCAAATATAATGCGCCCCAGTCAGCTTTTTTAAAAAGCTTTCTTGAAGCTGACTTTGAAAACAGTTATTTCATACCAAACTTCACAAAACTGAATAAAACTTAACACTGCACTTGTGCAATTTAGTTCTTTTTACAAACTATACTTCAATTCATCCCCACCACAATGAGGTCGAATGTCCAGCTTTTTTTAGAAGCTCTTGTTTCCAATAAGATAATTTATTTCATATCGGCATGGCACAAAATTACAAACTTTAAAGGTGCAGTGCTGATCAACTGGTTTGCTAATATTCAAGCTATTCAAGTTCTAGTTTTCGAAATATTGTGGTTTGAGCGTTTATAGACGATTAAGAGCAAGAGTATAAACATGAAACATACTCAATACAGAATATGTATTAGTTTTATTTCTCACTGAACAGAATATCGCTTTCAGCATCAGAACGTCAAGAAATTAGGTTTAAAATTTGCAGAGCTTTGTCAGATGGACAAATGATACATAACTCATCTCGCCTCAACACTCAGGGCAGAAATTTAACAGAAAACTAGAGGGGCAACATTTGCGAGCAAATGCAGAATGTTCACCTTCGCATGGTCTATCTTTACATTTCTATACCAGGAAGGATACATGTAGATGTTTTATTTACTTGAGGCGTTGGCACAGGATAAGCCCATGACACATCATAAGTCAAGAAGGGACGAATGAATTTGAATATCATAATTCATTGGTGACAAATGATAGAATATCTATGCTAGTGACACATGTACTGTTATGATGAAGGTGAATATTATCAGACACACATCTTGAGAATTTGAACACTATTTGCAAAATAAATGAGGAATTTCTGCAACAACATAAATAATCTAAAAATAGCAGATAATGAATTCATATGAATCATTCCAATTAGAAACTTCTTTGCATATCTAATTAGCAACATCTGTGCTAGTATCCGTAATATGGCGACATGAAATCTTCTGTGGTTACAGTGTCCGTGTTCTGTTTGCATCCATCCCGAAAGCACAAGTAAAACATTGTAAGGGTTGATTTATTCAATAGCACGGCGCACACCTTTCAATGTAAAGTTGTTTCATTCAATTGTATACATAAGACCTCTCCTTTACTCTCTTTCAACGCAACTCTATACCATGTTTCTTCTCCTGCACCCTTTCCAAAGAACAGCACATAGCTGCACAAACAGGTGAACTTTGGGAGAGGGACCCGTCTCCGCCACACTAGGCTCAAGTTTGTTCCACTCTTTGATGGTGCGAGGGAAGAACAAGAGCCTGTAGTAGTTGTTCCTGCTCGCGATGGCCTTCAGTAACGTTTACTTACATTTCCTATTTTTGTGACATCTGCAATTCATGTAAAAGTAAAGGATTTTTTAAAATCCATTATTTAAAAGTCATATATGATGCAATCTTGAGTAGATTTTAATTAAGGAAAAGGATGACTTTCGTGACAATAACTTCAATTCCACTCTGCTGATGAAATTTTTGCCGTGCGTAAGTTTTTACCGATGCCATGCGCGATGTAGGCGCGTGGCACCTTAGCGGCCGTTTTAATACGCCACGTGTTGCTTTTCAATCCAATTCATGTTGACATTGACGACCGATTGCTAGGTGCACCAAAGACGGCAAAGACTTTGTTTCACACAAATCGCTGGTTATCATGATCGCAAAAATTGACACAAAACTATACCCAAAATAGTCTCGCAGTTGCCGAGCATACTGACTCTGCACTCTGCACAATACCGCATGTACATGTAATCCTAAAAATACGCAGACAATCTTCCTCGTTATTCCAGATATACATATGTTTTGAACCGCACAGTCATTTGTTCTGACCCCTGAGTATTCGTGTTTTTTTAAAAAGATCTTTTAAAAAGCAAGCAATACGAGCGATTGTTGTTGTTTATATCCGGGGTATTCGGCGCACGCGCTGACTGGTGGGCAGAAAGCGTTTGTACGTTACGAGTTAATAACATACCAGTGCGGGAACAGATCATATTGTTGACGGTTATTAGCGTATTTTTACCGTGATTTTGTAGTTTAATCGCATCGCATAAAATTCTCAAGTCCCACATTTTGTGTGTTTTGCATACCTTTATGTCTCAGGGTAAAAACAATAAATTTTGCATGACGATCGTTGTATGTATATGTGTTTATGTAAAAACCGTGGCACTATTCGGTGACCTTGCATTGAACGTAGCCGTTGTTTAATTTTCTTGGCCAAAAATTGGTTAACCTGCATAAACTTCTTAATCAGCACTCATGATGAAAACAAGGAGATTTAGATATTCAAATGGCCTTGATGAAAACAAACATGGCTCGGCTCTGCAGATATTCGAAGTCAGTGCCTCACGACGTTACCATATTCATGTAACGTTACCACAGTTGCCAGCCAGTCAGTGAAACTTTTACGGGCCCGGCATCGTCAGTATGAGTTTACCACTCAATACCACCAACCCTGTGTCATTTCAAGTTGACTCGTTGTCGAGCTGATCAAGTGGAAACATGTCCTGCAGATGTGATAATACTGAGCTCCCTGAGGAGTGTACTTACTACGGTGACTCTGCATCTCGGTCCACAGACTTCAGCCACTGCTTCACACTTTCCTGACTGGACAAACTGCAAGATCCTGTGAAATATGACAAGTACTTTTTTCCAAATTCACGGTACCTACTAGTAGATTTCCTGGCATGGTGAGAATTAAGAGTTGGCTGTTGAAAAATAGTAGCATATTAAACAAGAAATTCCAGCAGCTGTTTGCATTATGGCTTTTTTCATAAAATCTGTGCATTTCCCATAAGATTTGTGCCTTTTCACATTTTTCATAAGACTTGCATGTTTTTGCATAGGGATTCCTGCGTTTATCATAAACATCTGTGTGGATGCTAAGGCACCCCTGATGTAGCTGTAGTACAAAGGAGAACCTGTCAGTTTATAATTGCCCTGTGGAAGGTGGTAATCAGTCCATCGAAATGTCAGCAGATGAAATTGGCTGTGTCTAAAGAACTTCACTCCTTGCATGTAATAAGATGTACTAACGTGTGGACTGTGGCCCGGACGGTCCTGGCAAGTCTTTGCTGGTCTCACATATGTCGTCAGTAGCCATCGTGTATGGGGAGCCAGTGACCTCTGCAGAACATCACACATTTACAACTAGAGTTCCACGACCTCATACCTTCGCCAAATGATTTTAACCTTAATGACTGACGCATTAGGAGTGTTTCTCATCAATTATAAATCATACCAGTTGATCGTCTTCTCCACCCAAATAACAGAAGTTGTCCAAAGTATGAGCTTAGCAAAGAAGGTTATGCTCCCATTTATCATCAATTATGCAAATGAGGTCTTTATTAGCATAATTTGATTCAATGATGTTGACATTCGCATAACTTCCAAATGTTATGTATGAAAAAGTATGAAATTGCCGTCATTTACAAGTATTGTATAATAGATGTGTCTCATTGATTATGCAAATTAGGTCCTCATTTGCATATTTCTATCTATCAACATTCCTCTCTTTCTCAGTTAAAAATGTCACATATCTTAATAGTCATATCATGGATTACAGCAAGTTGTTAAAATTACCTCATCAATTATGCAAATTAGAATCAAATTTGCATAATTGTTGTCTTATCATACAACGAATCACATAAGCTATATACATACCAAAAATCATGACCATCCATCAAGCCCATCTTGAGTTCAAGTATTTTCTCATTAATTATGCAAATGAGGTCTTCATTTGCATAGTTGATATCTATTCATATTTCTCTCTTCCTCAGGTACATAATTTATGTGACATGTTTGAGAGTCCTATTATGGAATTTGGCTGATGTATAAACTTTCCTCATTAATTATGCAAATTGGATACTGATTTGCATAATCAGTATCTAATCATGTAGATCATCACTCAAGGTTCCGGGTTGGAGTTCAAATCCGACCAGGGGTAGAGTCATGACCCGGTAATCTGCCGGAAGTGCGTGGTCGTCACTCTGAGTCTAAAGCAAAACCTGCTCCTGCAGTTCCAGAAAAAGCCACCAGGGGACCCAATTCTATACCACTTACTCTCTGTCCAATCTACCACTCAAAAATCAGTACCATGGCATGTCCAGAACATGAGATATCAAAACAGGAAGTTCCCCTGCAGTACCGTAACAAGCCACTAGGGGGCCCAAAATCTAATCATTTTCAGGTCTCACCAAGACCTACCAATTACAACATACCAAATATCAAAACAATCCATCCTGGCGTTCTTTTGTTATTCTGGTCTTCTACATATGATGATAAAAACATGTCTTGTTTAACTATCTAACCATGGATCCCGTGACAGTATTCCAAACTCTATGCAAGGGGGTTGCTCTATGTGAGGGTGAACGTTTTTAAGCGGCACCTTCTGTAACATACGCACCCCGAGTTTGGCCTCCACCTGGAATACCTGCTTGCGACTTAAAAGGTCTTAAAAAGTGCGTACGCTATTGGAAACTTTACAGCACATGTCTATCCCTTTCATGGTAGAATTCAAAGAGAAAAGATGGCTTAATAACTGATTAGTTTATTGCAAGTTCTTGCCCGTAGGCTAATTGCAAGTACATGTAACATGAAAGAACGGACAGACAATATATAACAATACAGCAAGTAACTTTAATTTCTAGTCTAAATACTAGCACTTAATTCTATCTTATTTGGGTTTGACTTCTTTTTCCGAGACAATGGAAGACGAAAGATCCCACTTTTTCTAAAATATGTGGGTTTTGTGATGTTAAGAGGAGAGTAGTTTTCCTTTTGTCTGTTAACATGGAGAAATTAGGATGAAATTTGGTGACCTCTTCAAACAGCGCCCTTCTTTCTTGAACGTAGAAGGGGCAACTTGAAATAAAATGTGTTTCGTCTTCCACCGTGCTTGACTTGCAGTATTTACAAGTTCGTTCGTACACAGGTAGCTTTTTGTACCGCCCCCTCTCAAGGGGGTGGGCACTTATCCTAATTTTGCTAATTGCTGAGCAATAACAAAACAATCAACACAATTTAAATGAAACTGATCAGCGCTCGTGAGTGCGACTCGCATACAACATGTATGCGACCAGTTTTTTGAGAATGCGACTAGATTTAAAATCACGGTCGCACGGTGCAACAATCAAAAAATAAGACTTACGCCAGGATAATGGCTGCAGAACTAAGCGGTAAGCCGAAAATATCTAGGTATTCCAACGCTACCGCGAATATCGTCGGTGAATTTTCTATCATGTTCCCACACCCGCGGTACAATAACTATCCGTTCCTAGTGGCAAAGTTACCCATAGAAATAAAAAGGATTAAGTTTCTCTCCTTTGTGGTGTATTTGTTTCATTTGTAAAATGTTTCAAAACCCCAGAAATTTGTCAATGAAAGTGAGCGCTCGCCTGGCGCTCGCTGTGCCCGATGGCGGCCATGATGTTTATGAAAAATAGACCGCAGCAGAATGAAAGGCCATTTTCCTGTGGTCATTTTTACACCTGTTCAGCGATGATTTTTACGATCAGAAATCGATGAATCAATTCAAGTGGAGTTTTATTCCCAAAAACATCAAATTTTCCTTTTGTCACCGGTATCATTTCAAAGCTCATTTTGAAATGATACCCGTTGTTATGGTGCTACTTTCATTCTGCTGCTGTCTATAATGCACTGCGGCGAATCACAAAGCTTTCTCCATGCGGTTGGCCTGTCATTGGATGGCCGCGCCACGCGGTCCTGACGCGCGAAATTTGAACTGCGCGTTTCGAAGGAACCGAAGATATTTGAGTGGGCCGGCACAAACAGATCATTTTTGATACTATTGAGCAAGAATTTTAAGGATATTAAAGTATTTTGGATTATTTGTAGACAGAGAGTTTGGGTAAAAAGAAAAGAAATGCCTGTAAAAATGTTGAACTTGATGCCAGCAGTGAAGTTTCAAATTATGGACTTTATTTGTTTTGGTCATGAACCCAATAGATAAGTTTTAGAGTTATCTATTTATTTATCATTCAAGGTTATGTGAATCATTACCTGCCTTGTTCTAAGTAAAAAATGCAATTGTGTATTTTTCAACTTGTCGAACTTGAGGCACCGTGGCCCCCGGATAGGGGCCAGCCGGGGAACCTATGCCCAATTTTTTCGAAAATCCCAATATATCACTCAAGCTTATGTCATTTTCAATGTCATCGCAAATAAATGGTCATGTGAATCATTGCTTGCCTTGTTCCAAGTTGAAAACACCATTGTGTATTTTTTCACTTGTTGAACTTGAGGCACCGTGGCCCCCGGATAGGGGCCAGCAGGGGACCCTATGCCCAATTTTTCTAAAAATCCCTCTAACTAGTATCATTTAGTATGTAGTTAGGTATGGAATGAATTGAATTGCCAATTGTTCTGCACCATCAATGTAGGCTTTTATCTTTTATGATTTATTCAAATACTTTATTCCCGGTTGTTAACATTGATTAATAGGAGTATTACTTGGTATAGCCAAGACTTTTGCTTGTTCCTCCAACTTTTTGTAGTGGTGCTCCTAGATTTTTGCTGGTGCTCCTAACTTTTTTGAGTTAGGAGCACAGTGCTCCTAGGTCTAAAAGTTAGTCTGGAGCCCTGCTGATGCTAACACAGAAGAATATTATTGGATACATGGAACTCTATTCTACAAAGTGCCAGTTATCATGGTCTCATTCATGAGTTTTCTTCATAACAATTACACTGGCACGGATGAGAAAATAGGTGCCTTCATACGCCACTAATAAACCTACTGTAACACTAACAGGAAATGAAACTAGAACTCACAATACCCGTTGCCGCATTGGCATGTAACTTGGCATATTGTTTGCTAGGTTGCGTGTGGTGATGCACGTTGTCTATTTTACAATGTAACAGTGACTATACGATCACAGCAATTAGTAGCGAAAGAAAGGAGTTACGGTGTAACAAAGACATCGTGCATCACCACACCCAACCTAGCAAATGATATCCAAAGTTAAACACCAATGTGACAACGGGAACGTGAGTTCTAGCTGCGAACGTGCAAACAAAAGTATTTCCAATACTCCCTTCAGGAGGTCATCCTCCTTCCCAGAGTAATGATATTATTCAATATATGTCAAGCACATTGACCCTGCATAACATTTTAAAAAATTGCAAAAAATTATGTACTTGCATACAATCTCTTTTTATCACACATTAATCAAAATTCACTGAAACTCACAAGAGACACTCTCATGCTGCTAGACCACACACCTCCAACAGAGCATGTGGCTGCACCTTGTACTTATTTTGTTAGTTACAAACAAACCTTCATACCTTTAAATATCTTTAGACATCAGTTCGGTCGGCTGCAAGGGACTTTCTGACTGCTATGAAGACAAATTAATGTAGGATTTTATTTTTCATGGGCCGGAAGTATTTTTGGATTATCAATGAAAGTAATCATCCTGATGTGGTCGCCTTGAAAGAAGCAATAGCATAATGTAGAAGCAGGATACTTACCATCAGGGTCTGGAGTAATTTCTTGCACTTGGGTGGATCTAGAGAAGAGGTTTGCTCCGTCCCATCTCTCCTGACTGGTGCGGTGTAGAGGGTGGGACTGGGTCAACACAGCTGGCTCACACTCACAGGACTCAGGTGTACCCTCATACATCCTCCAACAGTACCAGGTCCTGCAAAATGCAACATTTAACTGTAGGTCTCATTCAGCGCAAGGTTTTTTCGCCCCATAGGCTTACATGTTTTACATGGGCGCGTTCGTAATGAAGCTATAGGACAGTCGAACCGCAGAGCTCTATGCGCATCGGTTCTGCGCAGCCTTCTCTAAGACGGCTTTTTCCGGGTCACGGCCGGACCCGGGTTGGACCCTGTTGCATGGACCCTATTTAACTCTAGCGCGCGTTTCAAAATGGCGGGAGAACCGCCTGTGTTTTTCGTCATGATGAATATGGTATTCTTTCTTTATCTGACTCGCGTGTGGCATAACATGAGGCAGCAAGCAAGGGTTGAGCGCAAGAGGCGTTTGAGGTACCGGGGAAGACGACAGCGACCGGTCAGAATCAACGCTGCGTTCCTACTCGCTGCCCTTGTCGTGGCGGAGGGGGGAGGGCTGATCCACCGAACGATCTGGCATCACGAAAGAAGTCCGTCGTCCGTTTGGGAACAAATGGTCCTTGATGCTAAGAAGTTTTCCCGCTTAATCGCCCGCCAAATATGCAAACTAGCGTGAACCCCGACCTCCAGATGTCTACTACGCGACACATTCTGTTTAGACGTCCGGCTGGAGCGGTCGGGGACTCCCGCTGAGTTGTCGGGCGAATGCTTCAGAGTGGTCGGCTGAAATTTTCCCGACATCTAAAAAAACCCTCATTAAGACCATAAAATTCCTGTTTAGACACAGAAAAAAGCTGTCGCCTGGCAGATATCTGCAGTCTAGATATCTAGACAAGCTGTGTGTAAATTGGCCCTTATTTACAGTTCACCTGGAACCAACTAGATATTTACATCGCGTGATAGCCCATTTCCTCATCTTTAAATTGATACCGAAGTCCCCAGGATAATTTTAGGGGAACCGGTTTTGCCCCCGAAAAAACTGCGACAATGTCTACTTTGCGGTGGTGAAATTTCTGCCTAGTTCTAGCTACCGATGCGTGCACTCCTGCGCTTTGGATACATTTCGATACATTTCGCGTGGCATAACAAAGCCCATTTTTTTGTATTAGAAGCTGTATGAACGCGGCTACCACATGCAATATGATAATTGACATGATAACAGTCAAGTACAGACAGACAGAGGTTTTAGTACAAGGTACCTGATATTCACAAAATAGTCAAATTTGAAGTCAATCACTTCGAACTCCTGCGTTCGAGCGACCGAACCCAGCCAGTACGTTCCATTTTCCTGCCGCGGGGGTCAGGCTAGGTCAGGTGCAATGTTGCAACTTTCAGCCGGTGTTGGGAACGTTGATGAAAATTACGGCTCAAGTTTTGCCGTCTAAAATTAATATTTTGAAACATTTCCAAATAAGACTAATATCATCTTGAAGCCAGGACAAGTGAGATTCATATGCAAGTTGACCAATGCCATTAGGTAAGTTTTGAGTTCTGTAAAGCATGGTAAAAGGACATTGTGTTTGTCTTCTTCTTCAGAATAAGACGCCCTACAAATTGACCTCTTGTTAGTTTTTTTTGAGGCAAAACCGGTTCCCATAAAATTATCCAAGGAACTTTGGTATCAATTTAAAGGTGAGGAAATGGGCTATCAGGTGATGTAAATATCTAGTTGGTTCCAGGTGAACCGTCAATGATACACGCACAAATATACTGACCAAAAAATGGTCAATGTTTCGAAAGCCACAGCGCTCGCTGACAATTTGCTGTGCACGAAATGACTACATGGTTGTGTTGGGCAGATCCTGTAGATGTGAAAAAATATAAACATTATGTAGGTCCGAGGTCTTTTTGCTGCCGACAGGCGGTTGTTTACACCCATGCAACGGGGTCAAATCGTGCCGCGGCAAACGCCGTAAAAAAGAAAATAAAGCGTTCTACGGTGACCTGCGGTTCGACTTAGGAAATGCACCAAGGTCATTCATTCTCTGTTGAACACATTTACCCAAGATCATGTAAAAAATTGCCAACTACCAGTTGGCATACAATTCCTTTTTATGGCCATCACAAACTGCACTTGATAGTTTGGTTGGTAGTTGGTGGTCTCCTGCCAACCTTGCTGGTAATGCAGAAACTTATAATTTCCTTACAATAAATGCTATTGGAGGTGTTGGTAGCTCTAGGTGGATACAGCAGAATATGCATTGTGCTAATGGATACCTCATTTGCATAATGCAGAAACGTTAATGGGAGGGAAATATCCTGCATTTTCTTGAAAATGTTGCCTTTCTACTCTTGCTCAGGATTTTAAGAAATGTTCTTTGTTTTTTTCCTTTGACGTCTCAGTGACGGAGGCTGGATTATAGTTGATAGCTTGAAAAAGTGCTTCACCACACGTGACCATGGAAATTTTCAGCATTCAGCCATGAGACTGAATCTACATGTTACTATTCTTGATGATCCTGTCAATAGTGCAAATTTCCCCACTGTTGACAGGATCATCCTGTCAATTGCCTCAGGCAACTTGTTATTGGACCCTGACCCGCCAAATGCCAGCTTTTTCAAAAGCACTTGTTTGAATTGGTACACAGAAAACATTTTGAGTATACAAAATAAAACACCATGTAGAATGCCAGCAAAATCTAATTACAAACTTCACTGCCTCTCTTCAGAGCTTGAATCTGAAATCTTACATGTATGAGGGCCTGCATGCCCTTTTTGGTTAAGCGTTATTTCAATTTACCGTTAATCGTAGCAGGCCCGCTCTAATTCAACGTTAAGCGTTGTTGACATATTAATCGTGAAGCGTTACTGGCCGTTTCAATTCGATGTAGTGCGTTATTCTCTGGGAAAGCACGCCCCCAGACTGCCCCAAGATCATAGCGCCTCCATCGCCGTGTCGGGAGGGCGCCGCCCAAGAAAACTCCAGGTGAACACTTATATTTTTCACTCTACCAGCAAAGTTTGCCCCCGAAGTTAAGCGTATTGTCGGGATGGTGTAGCCCCCCCCCCAAAACTAACACTCAAGGTAAAACTTTTCTGTATTTCATTCACAAACAGATGTCATTATTTACATTAGCAGCCATATTTGCCAGTCAAAATGCTAGTAATGTCGCGCCCTTGGCGCTCGTCATGGCGATCGACTGGCGTGAACATTTACCCCCCCCCCCCCCCCCCCCCAATATTTAATTTCCTGCAAGTGTGCAAGAATGAATGGCATACCAGGTCTTTTACCACCAGATCAGGGCAACTAGTGGCAGCCAACCATCATCTTCAGGGGTATCTCATGTTTTAGATGTAGGCTGGTGATCGAAGTGAAATAAAATGTTCTTAAGAGGTTTCCTTACGTACCAATGCTGTATGAAGTACCTTGCATGCTGCGTTTCATTTCTAGGTACACATACAGGGCGCAAAATTCATTTTTAGAAATAGATGGACTGGCGCACCCAACCAGAAAAATTAGGTGCACAGGAGAAATTTTGGGTGCACCATATAGAATAAACTTGAATGTCAACAAAACATAATTACAAAGTTTAACACTATTATCTCTCTTAAGAGCTTCAAACTGTTATTCTATAACTTAAAAATTTCAAACAAGTGATACAGGTCAAACATGCCTTTGAGGCGACCACCAGCTGCAGGCCGCGTGCACGGCAACCGCTTTTTCTCGGTTCCGAAAATTTTCCCCATAGGCACAAGCATTAAGCGGCCTGCCCAAGGCGACCACCCTCCAACACAACCGGCACAAATTGGAACTGCACAGAGCCCAACCCCTGCCCATGACGACCGCCTCATTTTCAAGCCTGTGGCAACGTCAGATTTTGCTGCCTATGACTGAAACGTTTTAAAAACCTTTACGGACAAAAATCTATTGATGGCATCAATTCATCCATAAAGTTTTTTGATATAACGTTTACAAACTTTAACAAAGATAAGTGAATTATACAAAATACTTATTCGTATTCGTAAAGTTACTGCAAGCTTCTGGTGCAGTTTGAACTTTTAAATCATCGAAACTATTACGTAGCACATAGCGTTAAAAAGTCAGATTTCACAGTAATCACTATCCATTTCTTGGTATTTTTATCAAAAATCTGTCTGTGTCTTACTAGATACCACCAAAAAATGACTTCGCTGTGAGCAAAACTTTTTGGGAAGACATGTTGTTGCTTCGGGCCGACGCCATTTTGGTAACGTTACCGCTGGCGTTTCTAAAAGGCAACGCTTCTTAATGTGAACATTTAACGTTAGAATATTCCCATTATCGATGAACATTAAGATTTCTTTTTACTTTGATGAATGTCACAAACCTTTATTGGGCGCTTCTTGCTTGTGATCGATGACGCTGTACATTTTGCTGCACTCTTACCTTTCGATGCAGTCATGAGCTTGGCCAGCAAGATCAAAACGTTCCGTCTTCATCATTCATTTGTCAGATCGAAAATTTTTTGCCCATTTATTTGCTGGGGCTTTTTGCCTTTGAGGCCTTACTTATGCGTGTGTGTGTTTGAGGTAACGTGTCAATGCGGAAGGGCATTATTCAATCGGGAGAGGCAGAGATTGTTTTGAAGTCAAAATTATGGCAGAAATTTGTACACGATGTAATGGTACACAAATGTTACAACGATAGCGGAGTTTTATAGGATCCTTCTGTCAATGGGAATGAAAGCTGAAGGTGGTTATGCGGTCTAAAATCACATCATTTTCCATCCATGTTACTGTATACTTAAGTATACATATCAACCTCAACTTGGAAACACGTTGTGAGTCGATCCTCTTCAAGGCAAAGAACCTGTCCAACGCGACCACTTTTCCTTGGTCCCCCAGGTGGTCGCCTTGGGCAGGTTTGACCTGTATATCAAATAAGGTCCAACAAATACATACTTAAATTTGAAGAATATTCTGTATACCAGTTATAGTACCTTTACCCTATAGCCCTCGAAAAAAATCTAGGTACACTGGTGCACCCACAGTCAAAAATTAGGTGCACAGCTTCTATTTTGGGTGCACACAGGTCAGGGCTCTAGCCAGCACCAGTTTTGCCGTAAATTTACGGAACTTTGCTGCGTGTTACGGAAAAAATTCAAAACCAATCCGTAAACCTTGACGGACAAAAATCGGGAGAAAAGGTATAGACAGGGCTTGAACTTTTGCAAAGATCTCCAGAAAAGAAGCGGAAGTTTGAAGCGAAGTAGATTCAGGCCATTTCTATCTTCCGCCGGCGACAGCTGACAGCCCCAAGGTGGCTTTATAGCAGACAAACGGAGGCGTGGAGGTTGCCAGTGGTTCGTGGGCCGAGAGAAAATCAGCGTCGTGTGCCCCCCTCCCCACTACCAGTGCCCCAATACAATTCTGGCCGGTCGCATCGGGCTGATGTTTTTTCTGCTGTTTTCCCCGGTTCACCGCCAGTTATAGCTACACAATAAAATACTCCGGTAGTTACCAGGCTTTCCGTATTTTTTTGGTAAACATTGTTAAAGTTTTACGCCGAGTTACACGCACTTTCTTCCCGCGAAAACTGGTGTTGAGAGTTTGAGACCTCAGAATCAGATATCATCAAAATCATCTACCAATAAAAGCGTTTGTTCACGCCGCGTCACGGAAAATAGACCAATGACATACAAGTCTCGCGGTTCACGAGATGTAAGCTGAAGCGCGAATCCGCGAGGTTTCATCGGACATTGATATTTGGTGCGACAATGGGGCTGTTTGAAGGCTTCAATCAAGGAGGTTATATAGACCTCTATATAACCTCCTTGCTTGAATCAATGAATTTTGATCAAATCAAGTGGAAGTTACCGGAGAAATCGACCATGGAAAACATGGAAGGAAAATATTGAACGTCTTTAGGGCCTTCTGTCCAAAGTAGGGTATCTCATTTCCTGCTATATTTAGTACAGGGCGCAAACGGGACCGGTGTTGAAAATATTTTATTTCTGCCGACTTAAATTCACGTGTGTATTTGTCAAATAAATAAGAAAGTTTTGTGGTGCTAAATTTCATTTATTTGCCGATTGTATACAACGAAGGCCCAAGTAATTTTTCACCAAAAGAGATGGCATTACTAAAGCTTTGTCTACCAGCAAAACTTGCCCCTCAAAATGCTGGAGATAGCGTTTCAGAGGGTCTAGATTTCAAAATTTCCCGGGGGGAATACCCACGGACCCCCCTAGAATTGTCGCGCCTATTGCGTGACACCTCGTGCCTGCCGTGCTCGACATGTTAGGTTTACCAAAAATTTGGGCTTACGGAATTAAATTTTAGGCTGGCTAGAGCCCTGACACAGGTGCACATGCACCCTCTATTTTGAGCCCTGTACAGGTAACAACCCATTTTCAACGTTGACAATCCCTTGACGTCAACACCACCTGAATAGCGTTGCAAAGCTCCTGAATTTACCGTTAAGCGTTGCCGGCCATCCCGTTAAGCGTTGTCTGCAATCTTGAATTTACCGTGAAGCATTGCCAGGACCCCCCATGCAGACCCTCATGTATTATGTATGTATGCCTGTATGATTTAAAAGGGCAGTGGTAAAAATCCTTTTTCTCAGACTGCAATACCGGTATTGCAGAATGTCAAAATTTTGTCCTGCAATTTGAAAATATTTTCTGCAAATACACATTAGCCTCCAAACTACTACCTTCTCAACCTAATAATGCCTATCTATCTACACGATATCTAGCTTTGCAATATTGCTGCAATTCTTTCAAATGTTTTACAGAAGAATCACACAAAATTGCCACAGATTGAAATGTCCTCTGGACTAACTGCCACTGTCAATCAATTTGTCGATGAATGGAGTGTGAACAACCCCTGCGGTTGCTAGTTGCGTCCGGCAGTTGGTTGCTTGCGAGAGTACAATTACTATACCAAATAGGACGGTTGTCAATGTAGTTGTTGACAGGAATTGGGTGGCGGATACAGTTGGTTTTAACCTTTGATGGACAAGTTTGACTTGTATTTGTAAATACTGGAAATATGAAATGGAAAATAACCAAAAAAAGTTGCAAATGTGCTAGTAAGGGACAGTGCGAAATTTAGCGGGGGGTGAGGGCCGGCATAGGGGGGGAGGGCCAAGGGAAAAAAAAGATGCCTGGGGGAGGGCCAAGGAAAAAAAATTGGCTTGGGGGAGGGCCAATGAAATTTTTTCTCAGAAAACCTTTTAGGCCTGCTAGCAAAATTTGCCTCTCAAAGTCAAAATGCAGGAAATAGCATTTAGAGCCTGTAAAGTAACAGTCAGTGTATGTTGTAGCCAGCGTCGTCATGCCATCATTTGAAGGAATTTTGCCACTTGAGACAGACAAAAATTCTGCCTTTTCTGTCATCTTTGACAGACAAAAATCGGCGTGAAAGGATATAGACAGACCTTGGAACTTGCCAAGATCTCCAGAAAATCAGCGGAAGTTTCCGACAAGGCCGATTTAGATCAGTTCTAATGCCTGCAGGCGATAACCCAACGCAAACAACCCAAACATAGGAGTGCTGTGGTTGCAAGACGACCATGGTGGCGGTGGAGTTGAAAAATCGGCGTCACGCTCCCCTCCCCACTACAGTTCTGGTCGGTCGCATCGGGCTGACATTTTTGCTGATGTTTTCCCCGGTTCACTGTCAGTTATTGCCAATAAAGCCTAGAAATTTCGAAATACTCCTGAGCTATCAGGCTTTCCGTAATTTGTGTATAACGTTACATTGTTAAAGTTTAAGCCGGCCGAGTAACAATAATATTGTACTTTATTTCCGCGGAAAATAGTAAAGAGATTTTTGATTCCACCAATAACAGCGCCCATTTACGAGGCGTCACAGAAAATGGACCAATGACATGAGAGTCTCGCTATTTCGCTAGATGTCAACTAAGAGTAAATTTGCAAGATTTTATCGAAAATAATGGCGGAGATAGCACGATGAAGCGGCTGTTGGAATGCTTGAGTCAACGACATTTGAACACATTCAGTGATGTATTGTTACCGGAGAAAGTTACTGGGGAAAACATTGGAGAAAAAAATAGGACGTCTTTGTGGCGTTCTTTCTAAAAGTAGGATGTCTAATTCTTCATTGTGTTTATAGTACAGGGCGCGTTTGGACAAGTGTTGAAAATGTTTTATTTTTGCTGACCGAAGTTATTCTCGAAGGACTTGGATACGTGATAAAGTTTTGTTGTGCTAAATTTTCTTTGCTGATTCTTTTTTTGTCACTAATGGAGACGTCATCAAGCATTTTAGTCTATCAGTAAAACTTGCCCCTCAAAATAAAGGGGGAGGGTCAGGGAAAAATTTTTTTAGCTGGAGGGGAGGGCCAGGGAAAAAATTGAGCAAGGAGGGAGGGCCAGGGAAATTTTTTTTCTGACCCAACATCCCACGCAGCGGCCCTCCCCCCCACTAGATATCTAAGTGCCTGTGAATGTCGATAACATGAATATTTTGTTACCCATTATTTTTTCAGTTTGTATCCAAGATCCTCCATTTATCATTTAAAGCTTCACAATTGACAAACTCAGGCCATATTTTCTTCTTCTAGTAGTAGTCCACTGTTTTCTGCTGCTGCAGTAGTAGAAACATCCTCAAAGCACCCCTAAAGGGGTATCACTGATGGTGTCATTAGCTAATCGTGGATCTAAGTATTTGTAGCAAAGTCTGGGGTCTGATAGGAGCTTACTCTAGTCAGTAATGACAGTTAAAGTACAGGGCAACCTACACTCAACTGTCAGTCAACAGAAGGTAAGCAAGTAAGCAAAACCAATTTGGCATGAGGTTTGCATGGGAGTACTGCACGCAATATCTCCCAGACACCCACAGGCTGTACACCCATGGGTTGGTAAGCATCTGTTCTCCATGTGGGTGTGGAGCATGGGTAACTCTGACAGCTCCCTACAGAATGTACAAACAGACACCGCAACAGTCTAGCCGATCAAGCCAGCGGCAGGGCCACCGAAATAACACACCGGCAAATTCAACACCTCTCTATTTTATTGTGTTAGTTCAAAATTCCATTCATCACTATCAGCAAGTATGAATATTATGATAATAACAATAACAATAACATTAACAATAATAACCTTTATTTTACATTATCATATACTTATAGCCAGATAACGTGGACCAATCAGAAGCCTCCATTCCATATCAGTTATGATGCCATAATGCCATATAAGTGCCCCACACGGCGATGCTGAATCTCAAGTGGTGCCTTCATTTCACAATGGATCACGCGTTCACCCATTCCATTATGTAGGGGGAGGTAATCTTTTTTATTAATGTTTTTGTTGACCTTGATACAACGTTTCTTTACTGTTTTAAAATTCACAAAATCTTCCTAAGGCCACACCAATTTAATTACTTGGTTCTCTGATTTTTTCAGGAAAAATATGAAGCAACATGGCGAAAAAAATAAGAAAAAAATTTGCTCTTACTACTGAATCAAGCCTGAGGAGCCGGGCCTTGTGTAAAAGAAAGACATGAAATGAGTACACACGTCTAGTCTAGGGGTGGATACCGGTTCACTGGAGGTGGATACCTGTTCACTGGATCTCATTCCGACCTGAACAACACCCAAGAACCAAGTCTAAAATAACTGAAAGTCCAAAACCGAGTCCAACAAACCTGAACGAAGTACAAACATATAACATTAGACCTTTCTGTTTAGAATCGAATTACTAGTATGTCATCTGCCAAAAAAATGTCAAAAAAGCAACCCTGAATCAAGTTTAGCCTTAATCCACATTTGTCTCTTTCTGTAGCTGTTGGTTCAGTTTTCTGGACATGAACATGAGGACCTGAATAAAACTGGAATTGGACCTGATTAAAACAAACCAGCATTTACCCCTAGTCATTGCAAGATTTCAGGCACATAACGTTACACCAATACTGATCAGATTTTTTACTTCTTAAAGGCATCCAGAGCATTTTATGAGGCTTGAAACTTGAATAAAAAACTCATTCCTACACGTAGTAAGTTTCAATAATACAATACCATTACCTATCGACATTAAAGGAGCAAAGATACGATGACTCGTTGTGTGGTGAGAACTGATAGAAACTACCAGCCCTAATAGACTGATCCTGACTGTCTATCACAATTAACGGTTCGACCAATGAGAGAGTGACTGCATGTCCGTCAAATATTTGCATTTTTATGTTTTAATTTTGCTTTTCTACGTTTTGACGGAGGTGGGCGGGGCTATAATTGGTATCGGCCTATTTACATGTACACTAGGCGTGTGAAACTAAAAGATCACCATGTACATGTACTTTGTGCCGCTTTTGAGCACTTTTGATAAGACATCTGCACGCAAATGTGGTAAACAATGGCATTAAATGTCAATTTCAGAAAGATTACAGCAACTAGAATATTTCCAGTTTTCAAGCCTCATAAAATGCTCTGGTTGCCTTTATTAGGCCTTCACATTAATTTTAACATTTTTTGAACACGAAGAAAATGTTGAAATCTAAATATAATCAAGGATTTAACCTCCTAGATATAATGCACAAATTGTGGTATCTACTGGAAAAAAGTAAACAAGAGAATCAATTCAACTTACTTACCCATCTTAAATGTGCTCTCATACACATCATAAGGGCACAGTATTTCAACAGAAAAAAAAAAAGGTCATGGTAGAAAATATCTTGACCAGAAATATGGATGATTTTGCCCTGAAACGTTTCTGTTCACCAAGTAAAAAAAATTTGCAAAAAAGTATACGGCAACGCAAGTTTTATTCTCATAATCGTCCAACTGACTTTAATTCAGCACTGTCCTGTCTTCATAGAAACCACCTGCCTACTGTTATTATTCATGCCAGGTCTATTTGTACAAGATCCAAGACTAGAGCTAGCGCCGGCCAAAGTTTGTTTTTTTTCAAATTTATTTCCACTGCAACTTGCACTGACCAGCTGCTCCCCAAAAAGATCCTTACGATCAAATATTACCGAACTGTGTTGTCTCTCTCCACTACCATTATGAACACTGCAGTTTGTGGTCTCTCTCCTACGATATCATGACAAAAATCTTCTCTGTTTGTGTAAGGCAGGCCAGAGCATCTAAGCAGTGATTGTCAAAGTCCTGTGGGAAAACTGCCATAACTCGGTAATAGCTGCTTTAAAATGTTTCAAATTTGGAGGAAAGATCAGGCTTGACTGTGAGGGGGTTACCACCTCCACTTGGATGTGAACACTTAACTTTTAACCCATGATGGCCTTTTACACGTATCTCCTCACTCTACTCAGGTGAAAATGAGTACCTAGCTTCAGTAGGGACGTCCTCTCAGAGCCTCTCATAAAGCCCGAGGTCCAGTGTTTGCTGGACTGGGGTTATGGTTACGGTTAAAGCAGGGAGGTAGGTTAGACTTAGATAGTGTTGTGTTGGTATAGGGTTAGGGTTGAGGTTAGGTTTAGAGTTACGCCGACCTGTCCTTATTTGCCCAAGGAGCTGAGTTGTCATGGTCCCAAGTTGTTTGACATTCCAACACACTTTGTATCAAGTTGATACTTAGTTCAAGAAAAGTTTTACGTTTGTGCAGTAAATTTTCAACCCCTATCTCACATTGTATGGAGTTACCAACATGCACAGTAGAAGGTACTAGTAGTTCAAGGTCGCAGAACACAGTATATATCTGCGACCCCTGGGGTCTATGACGCAGTACAAAAAGTCGTACGGCCAAAATTTTTGAAGACTGGGTAGAAAGTCGTATATGAAAGGCATCCATGTGTAAACTGTGCTGTGTTGCAAATGTGTAGGAATATGTCGATCGATCATCAGCTTTTAGACTGTAGGATTTGGATTGTGAATTTTGTCCACTTTTGTATAGATGTGGTTCCTGGCGCAACCGCCTCTCGGGGTAACTCGGCTGCAGTTCAGTGACCTCTTCCAGAGCGCTGTTTCAACGTGAGCATGAGAAGCCGATACGCCGACAGATTTTTGAAAATCATTTGTAGGTTGTACCCTGAACTCAAACATATTCGTTTTTCATATTTCTCAAGGGCACCCTACTATAATATTCACCGCATGGAAACCAGTCACCCCGTGGCCCTTTAAACTAAAGAAATCCCCATGGGCCGAACACATCTCCTTGAGGCAGCAGCACACAGTATTTATCGCGACCCCCAGAGTGTGTGACATTGCAGTAAACAAATAGTGGGCCCTAAATCTTCCGTATGGTAGTATAATATTAATAAGTCAGGTTTCTTTACATCCTACCTGACCGAAGACTCTACTAAAAGGGATCGAAATACTTTTTTTTGGTTACTTGCAAAATTGCAAGTTGGCAAAATATTTACTTGCAATTTGAAAATTAACTTGCAATATTATAGTCGGTATGTAACTGCTTTTGCTCTACATACATACTCAGCCTGACATAGCAACGACTATAATCAATTTACATGTAATTTAGAAAATATCCAATGCAAAATTATATAGTCAGTAGGAAACACAAAAGTTCAGTAGTAAACACAAAACAGTATAGTATTACAACATGTTCAACTTTTAAAAAAGATTGAAAAAATTTCAACTTAGCAGAATTTCTAATGTAGTAGCAACAATAACAAAATTACTTCAGTTTTCCCCTACAAATAAACCAGTGACTGAAACATGGTGCTTGAATTTACGAGCCTTATGACTGCTGGAGGCATCGTGAAAATTTCTATAGGTCAGCATGTTATTTACATGTATGTTGGCCATTTTGATTTTCTGACGGTATTTGTTTTCATCCTTTTCCAGCGCAAATTTCAGCCAAAAAAATTCTCTATCTATGAAGGATTTTAGATGGTTTAGAACAAAAAAACATTTCTTTCTGTGTTTTAATTGAAAATTTACCGTATAATACTGTGACATAGCGACAAATACTGTGACAAATACATGCAATTTCCATGGGATGATTGTGTGTCAGTGTGTAACGAGAACAGCTTGTTCCAAGGCATTCATGGAATACAAACTTGTATTTTTCAACTTGCAAGATTATCTTGAAAATCGCTTGCAAATTGCAAGTTGCTTGGTGGTATTTCGAACCCTGTATAAATGCAGTGGCGGCGGCAAAGGGGGGGCCAGGCGGGCGGCTGACCACCCGAAAAATATGTTGGGGGGCGTTGCCCACATATAGAGATGTCATTAAACTTACTTTACGGTTGACCATCGAAATTTGCCCCTCAGAATTCAGGAAAGAGCGTTTCAATGGGTCAAGACTTTTTAATCTTCCTGAGGGAGCATGTCGTGCCTCTGGCAAAATCAAGCTGAAACCCTTCTGAATTTTTTTTTACAAATAGTGATGTCATTAAACTTAGCTTACTCTTCCAGCAAAATTTGCCCCTCAGAATGCAGGAAATAGCATTTCAGAGGGTCTAGATTTAAAAATTTCCCGTGCAGCATATAACACCCCCCACCCCCCACCGAACCCCCCTAAGTTTGCCCATTCGGCGAATGAATGCGTGTGACCTTTACAGCTGCCTGCCAGGGTGAGTCGGCTGCAGTTCTGTATGACTCTGCATAACCCCATTTAAAAGTGGTCGTCAAAATGTTTAAAAACGATAACTTTTTTGGTCTTCAGTTATTTTGTTGATTGTACCCTCAACTTCAACATATTTGTTTGTCGTGCTTCTCCAGGGTTCCCTACTATAATTGTATCTGCGTTGATGTCGGTCACTTTGTGGTCATTAATGATTAACTATAGAAATCCCCATAGAATCAGAACTGTGTTCTGCTACCTTGAGAAGCCTAGCCTGCCCCCCTCCCCACCAAACTTTGGAGTTGAGTAACCGTATGACGTACAACAGGTCCTTGACAACTCCTCCCACGTTAATGTGACATCACTATGACAGCGACGAGCCTGCGGTTCTTCCACTCTTGTAACAAGAACGTGTCAAAGTACCAATGCCTACTGTGGCGACTATCCTAGTTCTGCTCTACTCTATCACGTAACAGATTAGTCTCAAACTTACCTTCTCCAACATGGCCGCCGCCCAGACGTGTTCTAGATAAATGATTCGAGAGACTTGACGATAAATTAAACCGAACGATTTATCATCAGGTAGGCGTGATGTAGGATCAGTCAGTCAACAACACGGAACGATCGCCGTCTGTTGTCAGTGCGTTATGTTGTCGGAGTGAAACATGAGAGAAGGCACAACTCCGTCATCGTCACCAGCTGGCACCAAAGTTTCGACGTGTTTCCACCACTTCCGGTATGTGGGACCGCCACTTCCGGTATTCACACTTCCCAGAAATCCCTTTGAAATTTCGGTCCCAAGGGGCGGAAACCTGTGGCGGTCACCTGACTGACTCATACGCCATTTACTTTTTTTTGCGATGCTTGAGATCTCGGGCCGGAGTTTATTTTACGATTTCGTACTATTATGTAGGCTCTCGCCGAGGGGCTACAAAATAATTCCACCAAGAAAAGTAGGACGGGAAATATGATCGGTTTCTTGCTGCTTTCCGATATAATCGTCTGCTGTCCCTTTATGATTATTTTGGGTAGAAACCATAGAAAAAAAAGTAAATTATGGACCCGAAAATTATCATTTTTTTACACGATCGATGCTGCTTGAAAAAAAAAGAGTTTTCCTGGGTAACGGCATAACTGTCATATGCTGAAAAAGCGTAACGTTCGTTACATCCAGTCTCTGAAAAAATAAAAATGAAAATCATATGATAACTTTTTCGCGATCTCCAATGACACAAATTCAGTGAAAACGCACAAAAATTTGAACTCCGACTCGAAACCTTGAGTTATTAGTTATTAACACTATTCACACTTATTATCTTCGCCGAGTACTATAGTACTCGGGGTAGATTATGTTTTCGGTTGAGCCAGCTGTTTGGTGGGTCTGTATGTATGTCAAGAGCATAACTCAAGAAACCTTTGATGAATCTTGATGATTTTTGGTAGGTGTGTAGTGGTTGTGCAAAGGAAGGTCAAGTTCAAAAATGGTTTACCTTGCGTTTTTGAACAGTACTGCAGCGGACTTTTAATTTTTGTGCGTTTGTATGTAGGCGAAAAAAGTGACGGAAACGTTGATGGATCTTCATAATTTTTTGCAGGTGTGTAGATGTTGTGAAAACAGAGATCAAGTTCAAAAACGGTTCTCCTGGCATTTTCCGTCGGTACTGCAGCGGGCTTTGTGTGGATGCGCAATTCTTGTGGACAACATAACTCAAGAAGCTGTTGATAGATCTGTATGATATTTAGTGGATGGGTAGGGTTTACGGAAAGGAAGGTCAAGTTCGATAATGGGCCTTCTAGCGAGTACCTAAGGTACTGCAGCGGAGCTTCAAAATTTAGTGGCATATTTTCTGAAAGTGCTATGGTCATGATATTTGTGTGGTTGATAGTTCATGCCACAAGAAGTAAGTTCTGTAAGTTTGGGCCCCCTAGCGGCTTGTTTAGAACTGCAGTGGGTGTTTTTGTTTTGACATTCGGACACGTATTACTTGAGAAGGGGTGAAGAGATTGTCGTGAAGTTTTGTATGTGGAGAGCTCAGATGGTGCTTTACACAATCGATGTCTAATTATAGAAAACAGGAGCTAATCTGCATAATTATTAAGGATAATTGTAAGTCCATTACATTCCATAATGGGGCGTGTGACAGTGTTCCCGAAACAGGCCAGCAGAAGGCCTTGCCTAGAAGTGTAAATAAACAGATGGTGTACGTAAATAAACAAATGGGGCAGTCTCACTACAATTCAAACAGATGTGTGTTTTTTTTTTTAAAGTGTTCAGTTTCTGCATTTTTGTCAAACACACGGTTGGAGACATAACGGAAAGGGAACCAAATAGAAAGCCTTACAAAACACCTAAAACATGTGAATAACCAGCCGGACCAACTCCTCTGCTCAGAGAGTACACTGCTAGGTATTACCTAGCACCGTATGGAAAAGTAACATGTACTATGTCTTGCAAAATGTGTATGATATGGAATAAAGATTTATTCTATTCATATATATTGACGGTACCATCTAATTATAACTTTCAATTTTTTGATGACCAGTTATAACATATATCAGCACACTATACACATATACTAGTCCTGTACCACCAAATGAGTTTTATCCCTATCTAGACTGGACTCATTCTCCCCCCCCCCCCCATCATAACTTTCAAACGGTATGGTGTATGATCAAGTTTGCAGGGGGTGATAAGCATGTAAATATTAATCACTCTCCACAATAAGCCTTGATTATTTGGCGAAGATAATGTGTTCGTGGAACTCTAGTTAGTTATTAACACTATTCAAACTAAATAGTTGAACCAGTGGACATAGGGTTTGTTTTTTCTGCCTCTTTCCTGGTTGGGGTAGCTTTGTATTACGTTGCTATGTCGGTGAAAAGTAGTCTCTTGATCTATTTCAGGGCAATCGAAAAAAACACATAAACAAACTAGAGTTCCACGACCTCATACCTTCGCCAAATGATTTTAACCTTTATGACTGATATATCAGGAGTGTTTCTCATCAATTCTAAATCATACCAGTTGATTGTCTTAAAATATAACGTGTCCAAAGTATGAGCTTAACAAATTATGAGCTTAACAAAGAAGGTTATGCTAATATTTATCATCAATTATGCAAATGAGGCCCTTATAAGCATAATTTGATTCAACGATGCTCACATTCATATAACTTCCCGACGCCACAAATTATCAAATGTGTGAAATTGCCATCATTTGCAAGTGTGGAACTATAGAAGTTTCTCATTAAGTATGCAAATTAGGCCCACATTTGCATTTATTCTATCTATCAACATTCCTCTCTTCCTCAGTTACAATTTGGATAGTCATATCATGGAACGAAGCGGATTTTTAAAGTTACTAATTATGCAAATTAGAATCTGCTTTGCATAATTATCGTCCAATCATACTAAGCATCACACAAGCTATCTACATACCAAAAATCATGACCATCCATCAAGGCCATCTTGTTATAGTATTTTCTCATTAATTATCCAAATGAGGTCTTCATTTGCATAGTTCATATCAATTAATATTTCTCTCTTCCTCAGGTACATATGTCACATGTTCCAGAGTCCTATAATGGAATTTGGCGGATGTATAAACTTTCCTCATTAGTTATGCAAATTAGATACTGATTTGCATAAGACGTATCTAATCATGTATATCATCACTCAGGCTATCTACTTACCAAAAATCATTACCATCCATCAAGCCCTTCTTGAGTTATTCCCTTTCAAAGTCAGACGCAAAACCTGCTCCTGCAGTTCCAGAAAAGCCGCTAGGGGGTCCAAACCTATACCACGTATAATCGTTTTCAGGTCTCATCAAAACCTACCAACATACCAAATACCAAAACCAGGCATTCTCGAGTTAAGCTGGTCCACTACGAACACACAAACAAACGCCACCCTCTGCATAACCTTCTCGGCGAAGGTAATAACGTACAACAGGTCCTTGAAAACACAATAACTTGTTGAGACAAGGTTGTATGCTAATGAATCAATCAGCTCCTGTTGTTTTAGGAGCTAATGTGCCCTCAGTACTTTCAATGACACTTCCCCAGCCAACTGGTTCCGCTATGTGCACGGCACTTGGTGTAGACTAAAAAAGAGAGTGGCAGACGACTTCTTTGACCACATAAACCAGGTAGATAACAACATCAAGTTCACACAGGA
The DNA here is from genome assembly GCF_035083965.1 of Branchiostoma lanceolatum. NCBI lineage: Eukaryota > Metazoa > Chordata > Leptocardii > Amphioxiformes > Branchiostomatidae > Branchiostoma > Branchiostoma lanceolatum. The sequence continues at coordinate 18,320,031 of NC_089736.1, forward strand.
GCCAGGTCATGACAACATGCTCCCCTTCCTAGACATCAAAACCATCAAAGAGAAGGATGGCAACCTTCAGTTTGAAGTTTACAGGAAACCGACCCATACTGATCAGTATCTGGCCTTTGTCCCATTGGAACACAAACTAGCATTGATTAAAACTCTCTTCCATCGAGCAGACAACATCATCACCTCAGACCAAGCCAAAACAGAGGAACATAGACACCTCCGTGGGTGCCTTAGGCAAGTAGGGCCTTAGCCTTCTCTCCAAGCAGAGGTTGGTGGGTAAGATTGTGACCGTTTTATCATATGCCACGTGGCATATGGCTTGGAGAGTAGCCTTAGCCATTTTGACACCAATGATATCGTTGGCCTGGATTCAGGCATTCCTCACTGGCAGGACCCAACGTGTCTTGCTAGAGGGGGAATGTTCTGATCCAGTACCAGTGTCCTCCGCGGTGTCCCCCAGGGCACCAGTCTGGGGCCCAGGATGATCATTTTCTTGGCATATATCAACGATCTCCCTAACCATGCTGCACATGCCAAGGTTCGTTTATTTGCGGACGACTGCATACTGCAGATGGCAGTGCAGGAGTCACAAGACTGTGTCAACCTTCAACATGACATAAATAACATCTGTAGTTGGGAGAGGACATGGCTCATGCAATTTAATCCATCTAAGTGTGAGGTCATGTCCATCCCCTCGTCAAGAACACCCATCAATTACGACTATACCCTTCATGGTACAATAATGACCAAGGTAAGTAAGGCAAAGTATTTAGGGTTAACAATCTCCGCCAACCTTTCCTGGAACTGCCATGTCGACAACGTCTCAGCCAAGGCCAATAGAACCTTAGGAATGCTTCGTAGGAGCCTGCGGATTGCCAGCGTGGAGGCAAAGGGGCGTGGCATACATGGCATTAGTCAGACCGTCTGTGGAGTACACCTCCTTGGTATGGGATGCTCATACGGCCGAACAGGTGAGTAGGGTGGAGGCTGTGTAACGCAGAGCTGCCAGGTATGTATGCAACAATTACAAACGCACGGGCTCCGTCACATCAATGCTCCAAGATCTGGGATGGCAGCCACTTTCCCATCGTCGCAAAACAGCCAGGCTGACCACCATGTTTAAAATCCTGCACGACACCATCTCTGTCCCCCACACCTCTAGTCTCGTCCCAGCAGCTCGATGCTCCCGCCGCGCCAATCTTGCTTTCAAGCTGCAGACCTTCGCGTGGAAGACCAACTACTACAGGCTCTCGTTCTTCCCTCGTACCATGAAAGAGTGGAATGAACTTTTTTTTTAACGATCTCGCTCAATGCAAGGCCGTAAGAGGCCACTTCTCGGCATTGAACTAATTGAACTTATGTGGCATAGGTGAGAGACAACGGTGTATGTTTGTTTTGAAGGTTTGTAGGTTGTATTCGGGGGGAAAGCAGTGGGCTGGGAGGGAATTCCAAAGTTTTGTAGTTCGTGGAAAAAAGCTGTTGCTGTAGAATGACTTTGAGGCAGGTAGTTGTACAGTATAGTGGTGTGAGTCAGAGGAGAACCTGGCAGTGCGCTGAATAAGTCTCTGTGGTGGGACGAGTTGTGAAAGTTCTTCGGAACACTGGCCGTGGAAGTATCTATGATCATCTATAGAAAAGGGACAGGGAGGCAATTTCACGTCTGTGAGAAAGGGAGTCCAGTTTAGAAGCCAAACGATGATCAATGACCACACTGATTCTCCGTTGGATGCGGTCTAAAAGATTCAAGCAATCCTTTGGAGCTCCAGCCCAGAGATGTGAACAGTATTCCATGCAGGGACGAATGGTGGATTTGTACAGGTAAAGTATGCTCTCGGGAGTAAGATAGTGACTGGCTGGATAGTCCCAACTTGAGCCTAGTGTGGCAGAGGCGGAGTCCCTCTCCTAGTTCAAAACTGGGCTGGGACGGGCTTCGCTGCATTGAGCTGCCCCCCGTCCTTGTACATATGTAAATTTGTAATTACTAACATCACTAAAAATTTCACTTGTCCAGTTCTGTGCACATGTCCTTGTCTACCCATCCTTTTCTACCCCTTGTTTGCACCTGTTACTAACACTTTCGCAGCTGCTAGTAATCCGCCTCAAGGCGGGCTGAGCAATAATGTGGATGATGAAGATGAAGATGTGGCTATCAAAATTGGACCAGTCTAAGAAAACACGCAAGTGCAAACCTTTGACAGACAGAAACAAGGTCAACATAACCATTCCGTATACGTCCATCCAAAATACCGACCTGACAAAGGCATTAAAGCCAATGTCATCTACAAACTGAAATGTGAGGAACCCAGCTTCAATAACATGTACATTGGGGAGACTAGTCGGCCGCTAAGACAAAGGTACAATAAACATTGCAGAAAGAGTACAAACAGGTACTCCTCGGCAATTTACCACCATTAACAACACAACCAGGGACACTCATTCAATTTATAATCTACAGCATTATGTATCCTCGACCGCGAACGCCGTTGGTTCGAACGGGGAGTTAGAGAAGCAATATATGAGAGAACGTACAATCCCGCCCTGAACAGGAAAGGAGGTCTACGCATTGAACTTTCAGGCACTTGGGAAAACGCGCTCCCCCCCCCCCCCCCGCTCCCCCCCCCCCAAAGATGAACAACATTAGCTCCTAAAACAAGAGATAATTGATTCATTAGCATACAACCTCGTATCAACTTACTATTCTATTGAACCATCTGAAATTGTGTCTTCACTTCATTAACATATCTATTCAGAGTTTTGGTATAAAACCTAGTTCTACCAGATCATTCTTTAGTCACTGACGGAAGATAGCGGATGCTGTCTGAAACGTCTGACTGTTTCAAAATTTTATCAAGTTGCTTGAGTAATTATTTTTGGCGTATATCTGATATAGCTGCTCAGTCGGCAAGGATTTATGGAACTACCTTAACCGTGTTTACATTCATGGGCTAGGTGTAATGATTGAAGTGTTAGTTCAGTAAATTTAGATTGCTTGATAAGTACATAGACTGAAATGGGTATCGATCACTGTTGAGCCGCAAGTTAAATGTAGATGTGTGTCAATGCTGTCACAGTCCTAATGTCTGGTACTGTATGATATGGCACGTACGGATGGTCTCGGCTACTACATGGAATACAAGAACACACACAATATAGATACCTCTAACCTTTAGTCAGAGTAACTAATACAACTAACAAGAGCTAGCCACACGAGACGTTACCGCAACCAATTGGAGGTTTTGTCAAAAGCCTCCTTGTCGCAACTGTGACGAGATCCAACTGCTGACGTTACAAGTACGGCAGTTCCGAAATCTTATACCTTCGTCAAATGATGCCAACCTTTACAGCTACTGTGTATCGTATTCTAAAGGTTTCTCATTGATTATACAAATAGTGTCCTCATTTGCATCAATAACATCATTGAACAAGAGTTCCGCGACCTCATATCTCCATGAACTATTCCCTTTATGCAAATGACTTACACATTTACATAATATATGCTTGGTCATGAACACTTTTAAGCAACTTACACATGTCGCAATGTTGACAAACCTTCATCTAACACTTAGATGAATTATGGCACTTCTGCATTAATTATTCAAATAAGGAATATATTTGCATAATTGGTATCTGTTGATACTCCACTTGCCATAAACTACATCTTTTACATGTATTTGAGTCTTATAATGGAAAACACTGCAAATATAGATTTTCCTCATTAGTTATGCGAATTAAGTCACAATTAGCATAATTTGCACTTCATTATGTATATCTCTGTCTAAGCTACCTGTATACTAAATGTCATGGATATCCATCGTTCCTATGTTCAGTTATTCTCCTTAGAAGATTTTCACAATAACGCCCCTGCAGTTCCCGAGGAAGCTGCTAGAGGGACCAAACCCACACCACGTCTTCATTACACCACAAGCTATCTGCCACCAAAAAATGAAGACCATAGCATGTCCAGGTCAAAAGATACAAAAAATGGAATTTCTGCTGCAGTACCAAGGTCACATACCAGGGGGCCCAAAATCAACCTTGAATTTCGGCTTCACAACACCCGCCCACATACCAAATATCATTGTAATCCATCAAGAGGTTCTTGAGTTATGCAGACTAGAGTGGTCCGGAAACACAAACAGACAGACAGACAGACACACAGACACACCCAAAACAATATCTCCATTTTTCGTGGAGATAACAATATCTCCATTTTTCATGGAGATAATGATCTTAATGATCTGCTAAAGATAACACAAGTTGTCCAAAGTATAAAAGTCTTATCTTAAGCCTAGGTTACACATAGCCGAACATGGCTCCCGAACGCTAGCCGACTCAGGTCGGCGGTAATTCGGGAGCATTCTGACCAGTTTTTGGGCCACGCCTATCTTTGGCGCCGAACATGCGCCGAAGATGCGCCGATCATCTCCTAACCAGTACACGAATTACTCCCGAATGGGCCCCGAATGCTTTCTAGCTTACTCCCAACCATCCCGACCTCTAGCCGCAGACTGCCGAATCTCTCCTGACTAAACCCCGACCGATTGCAGACCCTCTCACGAATTTAAATGGACATATTCAGTGACTTTCAAAAGAGGGGTCATTTTCGGTTTTAATCAAAATAATCCATTCTATTATGTTGTTAACATCACCGAGAGATCGAATTCGGATCATTGCTAGCTTTAATACTGCTTTTAGTGTTCTTCTTTGTTTTTGGTCGTGTGAAGGTCGGGGGTGATTCGCCCACGTTCCGATAGTAGTCACTTGGTTGAGAATTAGTTAGCAGAGTTTTGTCTACGGCCTTGGGGTGAGTTATGGGTAGGTTGGAAACTAGTTGGGAGTAAGTCAGTAGTGTTTCTGGCGTGGTTAAGGTTCTAATTTTACTACTGACTCAATCCCGAATACCAGCCGAGCACTAGCCGACCGCGCCGAACACCAGCCGAACACCAGCCGACCCATTTCAGACCCTCCGTCCAGAGCCGAATGTTTTGAAATTTTCAAAGCATTCGGCTGGCGCAGCCGAACACCAGCCGACTCAGCCGAACGCCAGCCGACTCGGCCGAACGCCAACCGAGCTAGCTCCCGAATCACTCCCGAATCACTCCAAACATGGTCGGGGGAGAGTCGGGAGGCCATGTTCGGCTATGTGTAACCTAGGCTTTAGCAAAGACGGCTATTGTAGCATTTTCTTATTTATCATGCAAATGACGCCCTGATTTGCTTGATCTTTGTCTCTGCTTCCATAGCGCTACTGAGAGTACTTTCATATTTTGAAAATCTGTGTTGTTTGCGTAAAAAATATCGTCAACTGATATGATTTATGTAAATGAGACCCTTGTTTGCATAGTATATGGAAAGTCTTGACAATACCTTAGTCGTGAAGGTCAACATCATTTGGCGAATGTCTCGGGTCGTGGCACAGTCGATATATACTTATATATATTATTCACTTATATCAACTTCCTATAATGGAATTGGCCCAAATCGTGAAAACGCTCGTCCTTGATTTATCCGGCTTCTCCATGGTTTCCACCATAACTACCCCCGCAACGGAGACGAAGCCTACACCACTTCTTTCCAAGGTCAAAATCTATCTGCGACCAATCAAGACTATAACAAGTCAAGAGCAGAAGACGCAAAGCAGTACCAAGGGAAGCCGCCATGAGGCCCAAAATCCTCACTGACCGTTATTTTCTAAAGGCAACATCAAGAACGGGTCTGTTCACCTGTGTATGGAAAGTGTTCAGTACCAAGGACGGGCAAGATCATCTCTGAGTGTATATAGTGTTCAGTACCAAGGACGGGCCTGATCATCTGTGTGTGTGTATATAGTGTTCAGTACCAAGGACGGGCCGGTTCACCTGTGTGTGGATAGTGTTCAGTACCAAGAACGGGTATGTTCACCTGTGTGTGGATGGTGTTCAGTACCAAGGACGGGCCTGATCATCTCTGTGTGTGTATATAGTGTTCAGTACCAAGGACAGACCGGTTCACCTGTGTGTGGATAGTGTTCAGTACCAAGGACGGGCCTGATCATCTCTGTGTTTGTTTATAGTGTTCAGTGCCAAGGACGGGCCTGTTCACCTGTGTGTGGATAATGTTCAGTACCAAGGACGGGCCGGTTCACCTCTGTGTGGATAGTGTTCAGTGCCAAGGACGGGCCGGTTCACCTTTGTGTGGATAGTGTTCTGTACCAAGGACGGGCCGGTTCACCTGTGCGTGGACAGTGTTCAGTACCACGGACGGGTCGGTTCACCTGTGTGTGGATAGTGTTCAGTACCAAGGATGGGCCTGTTCACCTGTGTGTGGGTAGTGTTTAGTCTCAAGGACGGGCCTGTTCACCTGTTCACGTTTTGGATAGTGTTCAGTATAAAAGACGGGTCGGTTCACCTGTGTGTGGATAGTGTTCAGTACCAAGGACGGGCCTGTTCACCTCTGTCTGGATAGTGTTTAGTCCCAAGGGCAGGCCTGTTCATTTGTGTGTGGATAGTGTTCAGTACCAAGGACGGGTCGGTTCAGCTGTGTGTTGATAGTGTTCAGTACAAAGGACGGGCCTGTTCACCTGTGCATTGATAATGTTCAGTACCAAGTATGGGCCGGTTCACCTGTGTGTTGATAGTGTTCAGTACCAAGGACGGGCCGGTTCACCTCTGTGTGGATAGTGTTCAGTACCAAGGACGGGCCGGTTCACCTGTGTGTGGATAGTCTTCTGTACCAAGGACGGGCCTGTTCCAACATGTGTGGGTAGTGTTTAGTCCAAAGGACGGACATGTTCACCTGTGTGTGGATATTGTTCAGTCCCAAGGATGCGCAGGATTACCTGTGTGTGGATAGTGTTTAATTCCAAGGACGGGCCTGTTCACCTGTGTGTGGATAGTGTTCAGTACCAATGACGGGCCATTTCACCTCTGTGGGGATAGTGTTCAGTACCAGGGACGGGCCGGTTCACCTGTGTGTGGAGAGTGTTCAGTACCAAAGATGGGCCTGTTCACATGTGTATGGATAGTGTTCAGTCCCAAGGACGGGCCTGTTCACATGTGTGTGGATAGTGTTCAGTACAAAGGACGGGCCTGTTCATATGTGTGTGGATAGTGTTCAGTACCAAGGACGGGTCGGTTCACATGTGAGGATAGCGTTCAGTACAAAGGACCGGCCTGTTCACATGTGTGTTGATAATGTTCAGTAACAAAAACCGGCCGGTTCAGCTGTGTGTGGATAGTGTTCTGTACCAAGGACGGGCCTGTTCCAACATGTGTGGGTAGTGTTTAGTCCCAAAGACGGACATGTTCACCTGTGTGTGGATATTGTTCAGTCTCAAGGACGGGCAAGATTACCTCTCTGTGGATAGTGTTTAGTACCAAGGACGGGCCTGATCACCTGTGTGTGGATAGTCTTCTGTACCAAGGACAGGCCTGTTCCAACATGTGTGGGTAGTGTTGAGTCCCAAGGACGGACATGTTCACCTGTGTGTGGATATTGTTCAGTCCCAAGGATGGGCAGGATTACCTGTGTGTGAATAGTGTTTAGTACCAAGGACGGGCCTGTTCACCTGTGTGTGGATAGTGTTCAGTCCCAAGGGCGGGCCTGTTCACCTGTGTGTGGATATTGTTCAGTCCCAAGAGCAGGCCTGTTCACCTGTGTGTGGATAGTGTTCAGTCCTAAGCGCGGGCCTGTTCAGCTGTGTGTGGATAGTGTTCAGTCTCAAGGGCAGGCCTGTTCACCTGTGTGTGGATAGTGTTCAGTCCCAAGAGCAGGCCTGTTCACCTGTGTGTGGATAGTGTTCAGTCCTAAGCGCGGGCCTGTTCAGCTGTGTGTGGATAGTGTTCAGTCTCAAGGGCGGGCCTGTTCACCTGTGTGTGGATAGTGTTTAGTACCAAGGACGGGCCGGTTCACCTGTGTGTGGATCGTGTTCAGTACCAGGGACGGGCAAGTTCACCTGTGTGTGGATAGTGTTCAGTACCATGGACGGGCCTGTTCACCTGTGTGTTGATAGTGTTCAGTCCCAAGGGCAGGCCTGTTCACCTGTGTGTGGATAGTGTTCAGTACAAAGGACGGGCATGTTCACATGTGTGTGGATAGTGTTCAGTACCAAGGACGGGTCGGTTCACATGTGTGTGGATAGTGTTCAGTACAAAGGACGGGCCTGTTCACCTGTGTGTTGATAATGTTCAGTACCAAGGACGGGCCTGTTCAACTGTGTATTGATAGTGTTCAGTACCAAGGACGGGCCATTTCACGTGTGGGTGGGTAGTGTTCAGTTCCAAGGACGGACATGTTCACATGTGTGTGGATATTGTTCAGTACCAAGGACGGGCCGGTTCACCTTTGTTTGGAAAGTGTTCAGTACCAAGGACGGGCCTGATCATCCCTGCGTGTGTGGATAGTGTTCAGTCCCAAGGACGGGCCGGGTTGAGTGTTTTACTTATTGTGTGTAAGGGATAAAGTTCAATAATCTTGCAACTTTTAAACATGGACTCGACGAAATGTGCAATATTGTTAGAAGTTAAAGCTTAAAACCTTGATGTCTGTAAATTGAATGCAATTCAGTGGCGGCCTCAGTGCGAATTGCAGTAAAGATATCTTGAATCTTGTGTGTGCGCGTGTGCGTGTTTGTTCTTATGATATTTAGGTCAGGAAAACGAAGGTCAAGTTCCATGATGGGACACCTAAGGGCTTAAACGGAACTCCCGGTTTTGTGTTCTGGACATGCTATGGTCGTGATTTTTGAGTGGTAGATAACTTTTCGGGCAGAAGATAACTGTTGTAGGTTTGGGAACCTTAGCGACTTGGGACTGCAGGGGCCCATTTTGTTGCAGACTTTGGAAGAGACTAACTTAGTGCATGGCGCCATGTAAACCATCCCTTCTCTGTGCGATATGCATAGTCTGCATAACAGGATGACCGTCTGCCCTGTATATGCATAGTCAATGAGAAACATCTATGATCTGTAACTCGAAAAGTTTGGCGAAGGTATGAGGTCATGGAACTCTCGTTTCAGTTAATTTTTGTTTGTTACACATACAGTCATCTCACCTTCACCATAATTACATGATAATATAAAATCTATTAGACTAGGCAAATAAAGTGCACAATACACAGAGAAAACTTACAGATGAAAGGGAATACATGCAGTATAACATGTAAATATGAACTGAAGTGACGACTAGTAATCCATGATGGTACTGCAGGCTTCGAACCGGAAATGTCTGAGTGACCAAAAGGTGTTCTAATATTTCATAAAGGCAGGATCCCGCTGGCGGTGCCACTGGACGGAGGAGGCGATTGTAATACAAGTCTGACATCCTCCAAACCTGTTCTTACGGTAGGTTCCACATGTAATTGACGTCAAATCTGTAATGCTAATTCTATAGGGGAGGCATTCGCGCAAATTCTAGAATTCCAACTCAGTCAAAGTGCTATGCTATCGGCTCCGCCCTATGGTGGCGCAAAAAAACCCAACTCCGAACCGAGACCGAAATGCCTCGAGAGTTCAGGAACATGTGTTACATTCGATGCAGGAGCGACCGAGGTTTCTCGTCCCAAGAAGCCTGTGCAGAATTAACGTTTGTGTTCCTGTTGTTGTGAGCTACTACTGCACAACAACATGACTTTCTACATTAGCCCACCTAAAGGAAACGTGTCTCTACAAAGACTACAGAGCTCGTGTTGCCAGCGCGTGGCCTTCCTGAAGGAAGTTTTCGCCCGTGGCCGGGATTTGTCCAAACTGTCCGAGTTGACGTTTCTGTGCAATACCGTGGAAAGGTCGGACTGTCTTATTGAGGGCTCCAGAATAGACCAGGCGTCTCACTTTACGCTCAGGTCAGTGTCCCGCTAAATTATGGGTGTTGTTGACGGTTTACGAACCCCCCCTCTTTTTACGATTTCGTATGTAGGCCGATGTACCCTCAGGCTGAGGGGCTGCAATGTCGCCAAGAAAAGTAGGACCGAAAATCTAATAATATCGGCAAAAGGTTTTTCGCTGCTTTCCGATGTATTTATTGGTATTGTCTGTTGTCCCTTTATTACAGGTTTGCGTAGCGAAACCTGTGTAGGATCCGCCGGGTTGTGTGTTGGTCGCCATCTTGAATTGTAACGACACGGCTCGCCATTTTTTATTTTCAGCCAATGATATTTGATTTCGTCACTATGACGCCACTCATTTCTCTTACTTATTCATTGGCCTTTCACTTATTCAGGAGTCACTTTTGCTTATTCATTGCATCATGTACTGAATATTTAACTTTATATCATTATTGATCATTGTCTTTATTCAATATTCATTCATTTGTGTTTCAAGCCCTCTATACTGTTCACACCGGCCAGACTTTCCTCTATATATACCACCGACTAAACTGTTTACTTTTGCTTGTGGGTTAACCCTGTACCTGAAAATGCAGTTGAATTGATGTTAAATAGAGATTAACCAATACTAATTTGGTATCAATTGATAGGCAAGAAGATAAGTTTTTTTACTATCTTGATGAAATCCATGTTGTTACATAGATAATCGATATATACATGTCTAGTTCTGGCCTCATTTGCATTATTAATGATTTATGCAAAATATTCATGTTTTCCTTACAGTAAATGCTACAGATGTCATATTGGAGGTGTAGGCAGCTTGAGGATAGTCGAAAATAAAGAAGGTGCATTATGCTAATGAAGACTTCATTTGCATAATTTATGCATAAAAGTTATTCTTCCTCTAGGGTAAATAACTTCCTCTAGGCACACAACTATCACACATTCAACTCAAATAAAAGGAAAAATTCAATTCCAAATATTCATAAAAAGATGCCGTAATCACTAAACTAACATAGCAAACCTGAAGTATATGTAGCACAAATACCTAACTCTAGTTTTGGGTAGAAACCATAATGTAAATTTTGGACCTGAAAATTATCATTTTTTTACACTTTTTTGATCGAACCTGCTTGAAAAAAATGAGTTTTCCTGGGGTCACGGCATATATGCTGAGAAAGCTTAGTAAATGGTGTCTCTGAAAAATGAAATAAAAATAAAAAAGTCATGTGATAACTTTTTCGCAATCTCCGATGACACAAATTCAGTGAAAATGCATTAGAAACGCTGCTATTCGGGTCATCAGGCAAAAAAAATTGCATCGCCGTTGCCGCGGATTAATACAAATAAGGCTTTGATGGCGAACCAACTTCACCATGCCCAAAAATACTACAACTCACGGGCTTTTCAGGAGATACTAAAAATCTATGCACAGCTAAAACGATCACCAAGCAATAAGGGGCAGAAATCAGGGTGACGACTACGCACTTCCGGCGGATTACCGTGTCATAACCCTAACCCTGGTCAGATTTGAACTCCGACCTGGAACCTTAGGACTACTACAGGAGGAATGCAAATGCAATAGGTTCCGGAATATAGTGCGGCCTAAACTCTTGAAGACTGGGTGGAAAGTTACATGTGAGAGGCATCCATGTGTAAACTGTGCTGTGTGGTGTACAGGGCTCGAAAGTCATTTTTGGAAATAGGTGCACTGGTGTACCCAACCCAAAAAATTAGGTGCACAGAAATAATATTGGGTGCACCACATAGAATAAAGTTGAATGTCATCAAAACACTCGAACTTCAATCTGTAATTCTATAGCTAACCTTAAATTTTCAAACAAGTGATACATCAAATAAAGTACAACAAAAGGGTAATTTGCTATTTCTGATACTTACATTTCAAGAATATTCTGTATGCTTAGTGTACAATAGTGCCTTTACCCTGTAGCCTACAAAAATATCTAGGTGCACTGGTGCACCCACAGTCAAAAATTAGGTGCACAGCTCCAATTTTGGGTGCACACAGGTGCACATGCACCCAGTATTTCGAGCCCTCGGTATAGAAATATGTCGGCTTTAAGACTGTAGGATTTGGATAGTGGACCTTTTCCGCTTTGTGTATAAATGCGCCATCTTGTGCAACCGCCTCACGGGGTCAGTCGGCTGCAGTTCAGTGACCTCTCGCAGAGCGCTGTTTCAAAGTGGGCGTTAATTTTTTGAGGTACGGACTCTTTGGGAGTCTACACGCAGAGTAACTCAGAAATGAGACCATAACATCTGACTTAATTATCTTGATTACATTCACTTAAAAGACATAACGATACCTATTTTGTGTGCTTCTCACAAGAACGTTCTTTCAAAGTTCCAAACCGGCTGCCATGTTCATTGTGATGTCATGAAGTTTAAAGTCATTGATTAATGTAATTACCTGGTGGGAAGAATTAAAAGCTGGAGGTATGATGTTTTGATGGTTCGATGGTCAATAACATCCTAAGGGTGTATATTTTGTGCAAATGTCTATGTTATTAAACAATATTATTATGGTTTATGTAATTCCAGGAAATTCTTAATTTTGAAGTCATTGGTGTCTTATGCACCTTGAATCAAACTTACTGCAACTGAGTTGAAAAAAGCGTTCCATCTCGATGTTTTCTTTACAGATTCCTAAGACTGCACTTCTCCCGCCTTTTTCGGTCGCCATGTTGAATGTCTTGAAATGTGATCACCACAATTCTCAGAATTCCGAGAAGTTACGGAAACTTCAGGAACATGCCACGAGCATTCGGCCGCTCGGATATGGCATGGATTACTTTAAAAAATGCCAACGACTCATCAAACTTTCAAAGGCAACGATGAGACGGAAATTTGTGTCGCCAACCAACAATATGTCTCATCCGATATGTTTTGCCGATGTGAAGTCATTTTTTTGCAGAATTTAGTAAGAGACAGACAATTTTGGGTTAGAAATACAAGAAATAGTCCTTGCTGTGAAGTCTGACTTTTTGACGCCATGCACCACGTAAGCATTTTGAAAATTTGAAGTTTAGACCCTGGAGCTTGCAGTATACTGTATAACATTACGATGGGCACAACAACAGCCATACATTTTTTTTCCTATTAAGAATAATGCACAAACCTTAAAGATTTTATTTACAATGTTTACAGTGTAAACATTTTATTAAAACATTTTATGGATTAATCAATGATATTCCATAGATATTTAATGTCCGTTAACCTTTATGATCCGTCACATTTCAGCATATGCAGCACTGAAGCATGAATAAACAAGCAGGCTTTTGAGCATTCCGAGAAATGTTGTGTGTGTTGTTTGCACTGTTTCCCTGTCATTACCACACATGTTTTGGTCGTCCACTTTTTGTGCTGTAGCAAGAAAACACATGTACATCAAAACTATGTAACTGATAGCATGTCCCTTGGGATTCTATCAGGCGGAACCTTGATCCGTCACAGTAATACAGCAAGGCTGTTTATCAATCATTTTCATATTAAGGACTACAGCTCCGTATGAATCAGTAGGCACTCACACTATAGGTTATCACCCCCAACAACAGTCACGATCGTCATGCCGGTGAACTGTCGGATTGCAGCAATCAAAACATCTCCATAACTACACGGTTTTTAAACATTTAAAAATGTTTGATCCGTTGTTTGGCATGCCAATGACATTAAAATCTCTGTTTTGTAAAAAATTACTCCATGCACATAAGGCTACAGATTTCCCAAAGTACGTCCTCACGTGGGGGCTGTTGGTATGGTCGTTGGTCTTGCTGTGTATTGGGATGTGAGCATTTTCAGAATAGGGGTGATGATTGGGCATTCAAAATTTGAATGTTTGTTCTGTTTATTAGATTTTGAAAATTTGCCCGGGGAATACTTTTATTCCAGGGGGTATTTGAGAGGTGAGAGTAGTTGCTTGAGTAAGTGTTATCTTGCTAACAGTTCCTTCTGTCCCCCCCCCCCCCCCCCACACACAGGCTGGCCTGCTGTCAGGATGCTGTCATGTCACACTTCTTGCTGGAGGCGGAGACAACGCTGTTCTGGTATCGCTTCTCATGCATGGCAAAAAAGCAACTTCTGCACTTGTTTCACAAAATTAGGAAGTATGAAAAAAAACTTCGGGATCAACAAGCTGAAATTGGAAAGTCCAATAGAGATCTACAGACTGAAAAAAGGTTTCAAGTCCTGCTGGAAGTTGTGACAAGCCTGAGTAGAAATGGCTCCAAGTGGGAGAAGATGATACAGTCTTACCTGCACTGTACTGACTCACATCTACCTGAGGTCAGAGTCAACCCAGTTGATTACAGAACAGACCTTACCACACAGTACTGTACCCTGCACTGTCATGCCCGTGGTACTGAAACAACTTCATTAGACTTGGAGAAAAGAACACAAAGAGACACTCATCATGGAGCTTCAGAGGAGATGACATTCCTGAAGGTCCCATTTCAGTACGCACTGCAGCTGATTTCTTTGAGAAGGGTGTGTGTACACAAGGGGTTTGCCTATGTACATTGCATCTACCTTCCAGATGTTGTTGCCAACATTTTTGAAGAGTGCCTTAGAATTGGAATTGAACTTGCACGCAAGGTGGTTCTTTCTCTCAGTGATCCTCGGATGCAGGAAATGTTCCGTCTACTCCGCCTGCAGTTCTTTGAGGATGGTTGCCGTGGTGACGAGGGTGTGGTGTTTGATACCATCAGTCCACACGAGGTTGACAGACTGGTGGACTTCTTCCCACCCTGCATGGCTCATCTGCACAGGACCCTGAGACACAAACATCGTCTCAAGCACTTCTCAAGGGTCAGGATTTAATGGGGCGGGGGGTTGGGGGTGAGATCATTCCGTGGGTTTGTACTGGCATAAAGCATATCACAGCCATATGACAAAATTCACTCTCTAATCTACCTGTGGAAGTTACTTTCAGAAGAATTGACTTTTCTGGAACCATAATACTATTACTCAAGCAACTGGATAAAATTTTATCCAGTTGCTTGAGTAATTATTTTTGGCGTATCTTACTACCTGGATGTCTAACTTTTATCAACTTTTATAATACTATTGAATAAAAAGACTCTTTTTACACAACCAAGGGATTTATTCAACTGACGTTTCGGTGACCCTCTGTCACCTTCTTCAAGGCAATGCTGACTGGTTCACATAGCAATGCAGCACAGGTGTTAAATTATTTACTTATATCACAAGGGATGACATCATTTTGCGGTCCCAAACGTACAGAAGTGTAACACAATGTCATACACAACTATATATCGATCAATTGTTTTGATGTTATCCCTTGTGATATATGTAAATAATTTGCGTTTGCATCTCATTAATATATATAAGCAGCAACACCTGTGCTGCATTGCTATGTGAACCAGTCAGAATTGCCTTGAAGAAGGTGACAGAGGGTCACCGAAACGTCGGTTGAATAAATCCCTTGGTTGTGTAAAAAGAGTATTTTTATTCAGTGACTTACCAACCTGATGAAACTATTCACGGACATAATACTATTGTTTAATAACATAGAAATTTTCACAAAATATTCACACTTCGGATGTTATTGAACATGGAACCATCAAAACATCATACCTCCAACTTTTTATTCTTCCCACCAGGTAATTACATTCATCAGTGACTTGTCCACTCATGACGTCACAATGAACATGGCAGCCGATTTGGAACTTTGCACTGCGGCTCGGAAAGAGTGTTATTTTTAGTAGCAAACAAAATAGATATTATCACATAGCAAGATGGCGTCGACCAATCAGAAGCCTCCATTGCCCATGTGTTAATCACCATAACACACCCGTGATCATCATTCTTGCCATTATGTAGAGGATAACACACCCGTGATCATCATTCCTCCCATTATGTAGAGGGGGAGGTTATCTTTTTGTTAACATTCATATAATGTTTATTTGTTCCCAAAAATGTTTACTATCTTGATATAATAAATCAAATATTTTGTAAGCATATGACAAAATAGAATAAACCATTTCAATACAAGTCTAACAAATCTAAACGGGCGGAACTGTAAGTGGAGCCGCCCACAGCATTGTCAGAAGGACACCCTGAAGCAGGGAGGACTGATGATAATAGTTTTTAAAAAGATTTGACATGCCAATATTGCAATGTTATTAAATATTATCTGTGGAAATGTTTGTTTTCAATATGAAATCTATCATCTTCTGTTCAAAAAGGACAAATGTAAATTCTGAAATGCATTCTTGATAGTATAAGGGTATATGCGTCATACAGGAATTATCTACTCTTATATGGGTCAATTTGGATAGGCTATATGATAATAACGTTAATGACCAGCCTCTTCCTCGGTGTATATGGTGTCATAACGCCTGGCCATGTGCTTTAACCACCGAATAAAACCACAGAGTGAGCGAAGCGTTATGACACCATATACACCTCGGGGCGGGTCATTAATCCGTAATTGTTATGTCCTTTAATTGAATGTTATCAAGATAATTAAGCACTGTTTGCTTATCAAATAATGTTTTTCACATGCCGTGGTGTAAGGTTCCGAACCGGCTGCCGTGTTCATTGTGACGTCATGACTGGGCATTAGTCACTGATAAATGTAATCACCTGGTGAGAAGATCAGATAAGAATCAAGAGCTGGAACTGGAAGTATGGTTTCTGATGGTTCAATGTTATATAACATCAGAAGGGTGTGTATTTGTTTTAAACGTTTATATTCATTGAATGATGCTATTCCTTTTTCAGATAATAAGAAAATGTTGTATCTTATAATACAATGCTAAACTTTCTTCCAACACTAAGGTATTCACGGATCAAATTTTCGACGACCACTGTCGCCTTCTTCAGGATCAATAATGACCAAACACTGCCGAACGTAAACTCGTGAGAGTTACGGACACGTGACTTTATTGACTCGTGTCATTGCGGATACGTGACGTCAGCAATTGGTCAAACGTGCCAGGAAGTTTATAACGCCCACTGTCTCTGTTGAGTGATGGCTGGAGTGCCCTGATGTATATGGCCTCCTTTATACCTCTCATAAAGTAGTCCTGTTCAGTGTCCAGTATTTTGACTTTGTCTTGTGAAACGGTATGGCCCGGAGATTCAATGTGGATGTGTTGAGAGATTTCCGACGAATGCGAGCTGGGGCGTTTGTGTTCAAGGAATCTAGTTCTCAATGAGCGTTCTGTCTCACCGATGTAGAATTCTTCGCAAGTCCCTTGTCTAGTGGTTCCCTGACACGGAATGTGGTACACTACGCCGCACTTCTCTTCTCTTGGGGTTTTGTCCTTCGGCGCCACGAGAAGCTGTCGCAGTGTGTTCGTAGGTTTGAAGCAGGTGGAGATGCTGTGTGAAGCAAATATTCTGCATAGGGGTTCTGAGACGGTCTTGATGTACGAGAATGAGAGAGGGACAAAGGACGCATCACCCTTCCGTACATCAAGACCGTCTCAGAACCCCTACGCAGAATATTTGCTTCACACGGGATCTCCACCTGCTTCAAACCTACGAACACACTGCGACAGCTTCTCGTGGCGCCGAAGGACAAAACCCCAAGAGAAGAGAAGTGCGGCATAGTGTACCACATTCCGTGTCAGGGAACCACTAGACAAGGGACTTGCGAAGAATTCTACATCGGTGAGACAGAACGCTCATTGAGAACTAGATTCCTTGAACACAAACGCCCCAGCTCGCATTCGTCGAAAGTCTCTCAACACATCCACATTGAATCTCCGGGCCATACTGTTTCACTGGACAAAGTCAAAATACTGGACACTGAACAGGACTACTTTATGAAAGGTATAAAGGAGGCCATATACATCAGGGCACTCCAGCCATCACTCAACAGAGACAGTGGGCGTTATAAACTTCCTGGCACGTTTGACCAATTGCTGACGTCAGGTATCCGCAATGACACGTGTCAATTAAGTCACGTGTCCGTAACTCTCGCGAGTTTACGTTCGGCAGTGATTGGTCATTATTGATCCTGAAGAAGGCGACAGTGGTCGTCGAAAATTTGATCCGTGAATACCTTAGTGTTGGAAAAAAGTTTAGCATTGTATTATGATTACTACCAAGAACACAGATGAGCTTTCACCATAATGTTGTATTTTGGTGTCTTATGCACTTTAACATCATGTATCTATTGCGTTCCAAAAACTGATTCAATGATTTTTGGGGGAACTGGTCCTTGAAGAAGTACTGGATTTGAGCCTGTACAACACCTACTGCATTATGATAAGTTGCCATGCAGTAGTGCAATTACTGAGGTCATTACAGCAGCTGGTTGTGGAACAATGAAATGTGTGCACCCCCTGATTATTGACCATGGGAAAAATTTAGTTCACTCCCGATAGGGGAGGGGACTTAACAAATGTATAAGATTATTGTTTTCTTTGATTCTTAATGCTTGTCCACTTAGCTCTGATATTTCTATCATGGACACAGTTTTCCTAAAGTTTCTTCTTATTTTTATTTTTGGAGAAAATACATGAAATTTGGTAGACGAAACATAATGTTACAAATGTAGAAGTAGAGGGGAGATATAGATCCTGGGCAGCTTTTACCCTTTCTTATGACACAGATTATTTTCATTATTCTTTGTCATGTGTGTATTGTCATGTTCAGCTACAGTACACACTGTTCCTGAAGGACCTAGGCCTGCCTGTACAGGAGGCAGTGGACTTCTGGCAGCAGGAATACAGCAAACCTGCCTGCAGGGACGGATGCACACACCACTGGGCAAGGGATGGCAGGAGGTGGGTCGGATTCATGGTACTCAATCTTAGTCTTGGGCTTGATACAATATCAGCAATGAAAAAGAATGAAGTTAGCATTTTATGTCCAAATGCATTTCTGTACAGCATCCACTCATACTCTTTTGTTTTGTGTATCAGCTTGCCTGAGGCCACACCACCTTCTTTTGCAAAGCTTTTGATTGTATCAGTCGCAGCAAAATGTTTAAGATTCTAGAGGCATATGGAGTCCCATTAGATAGTGTTAAAGCTATATAATATATATACAGTAGAATCCGCTTAACCGCACCACCCAATTGCCAGCGTTTTCGGTGCAATTATTCGGCTGGTGCAATTATGCGAAATGCCCAGCTGGACCGCACAACCATGGGCGAGGGGGTGTATTGTTAGTCAGAAACATTAGCACAAAGAAAACAAACGAAATTATTCAGTTATTAACTTTATTTATTGACCCTTTGCTGAAAATAAAGAAATGACTACGAACCTGTTTTGATTTTGCATTCTTTCATTTTTCCATGCGATCTACCGCATTACAACACACGTAATGTTACAGGGCAGGCATTCTGAAACATCGTCATACCACCCATGGGATAACAGTTTCTGTGTTACATTACGTAGAGTGCAGTTGTCGATTTACGTAAATCATGTACCGCCATGAAACTAGGAATTGAAACTAAAACTTGGTTACTGATTACGGGTGACCCACCCGGGACCTCCCATACGATTCCTATCAACGTAACTGCCAATGGAGACCGCCTTGTTTTGTTACTCAAAACAGTTTCAAACATATTGGCGGTATTGCGCCTTTACACCGGCAGGTATCGGCTCATTTGTACCGCGTTTGCCGATTTTAGCGTACCTTTTCAGTTAACTTGTCGAGGATTTTTGAAAAAAAATGGTGCAGTTATCCGGCATTGGTGCCCATGCGCGGTGCAGATATGCGGAGTCACCAACAATGCAGTGAATGGGAACCGGTTTTGGATATTGGGATTCGGTGCAATTAAACGGAAGGTGCGTTTATCCGAGGTGCAATTAAGTGGCTTCGTCTGTATATATATGGCGTCCGTCGGTCAGTATTGACCATGGTAAAATCCTAATTCACAACAGCCCTACAGCATCGACTATGGCTAAACAGCCCTATACGAGAATGGCAGTCTCTGCCACAAAAATCACATCTGTAAGCGGACTCAGTTCTGTTGCAAAGCTCTTTTCTGCGGATCTGCTTTTCTTCTGCGCTGTGCATCAGTCTGGCTTCTCCTGATTTGAGCTGTCTGAACAGTGTGCATCTCCACCTGGAACGATCACTTGCAAGGTCCTCCCAGTGCTCCGTATCAATATCTAGAGCCTTCAAGTTCCTCTTGCAGACATCTTTGAAACGCAGCTGTGGCCTCCCGGTACGTCTCTTTCCTGAGATCAGTTCTCCGTAGAGAAGGTCTTTGGGGTTTCGACCATCCTCCATGCGACGGACGTGGCCTAGCCAGCGAAGTCGGCGCTGCCTGAGCAGGGTGAACATGGTAGGGAGGCCAGCGCGGGACAGCACTTCGGTGTTGGTCACTCTGTCCTTCCATGATATGCCAAGGATACGGCGCATACACCTCATGTGAAAGGCGTTTAGCCTATTCTCCTGCTTGGCATATAGGTCGACCACGTTTCACTCCCATAGAGAAGTGTGCTAAGAACGCATGCGTTGTACACAGCCATCTTTGTCTTGACAGAGAGTTTGGGGTTCTCCCACACTCGAGTGGTGAGACGGCGAGTGTAGTTGCTGCCTTTCCAATCCTCTTGTCGATCTCCTTGTCCAAGGAAAGATTGCTGCTCGCTGTGGATCCGAGGTATGTGAAGTGGTTCACAGCCTTCAGTTCATAGTCACCGATGGTGATGGCTGGAGGTGCTTCTACATCCTGGCCCAGCACTTCTGTCTTCTTCAGGCTGATGATCAGACCAAAGTCCTGGCATGCCCTGGAGAAGCGATCCATCAAAGACTGGAGTGCCTGCTCTGTGTGAGCTGCAAGTCCGGCGTCATCAGCGAACAGTAGATCTCTGATCAGGGCTTCCTTTACCTTTGTTTTGGCCTTGAGGCAGTTGAGGTTGAAGAGTCTGCCGTCGGATCTTGTGCGGAGGTAAATTCCTTCTGTTGCTGTTCCAAAGGCTTGCTTCAGGAGCAGGGCAAAGAAGATCCCGAACAACGTGGGGGCCACAACGCAGCCTTGTTTTACATGTATGTCAAAAGGCTCAGATAGGTTGCCACTGTACAGTACTGTCCCCTTCATGTGTGGAAGGATTCGATGAGGCTCTGTAGCTTTGGTGGACAGCCTATCTTGGGTAAGATCTTGAAGAGGCCGTCTCTGCTAACCATGTCGAACGCCTTGGTGAGGTCGATGAATGCTATGTACAGGGGCATGTTCTGTTCCCTTCGAGGTGCACCATTTATGGCCTGCTGCGTGGTACAAGATAGCGTCTAACTACGCGGGTGTAAGTTAGTAAGTAGGAACTAATTTGTCATGGCAGTTTTGCTGACTAGGCTAGTTTGACATATATATAACCTGTAAGTACATCATAAGTTTCACAAATAGCCTAAAGCATGTATTTATACATAACATAAATGTAAATGTAAAGTATAAAGCACCAGATGGCCTACCTGGACTCAGCCTTTAGGAGTCAGCTGGGGATGCCTCTCAGACAATTTACATAGCCCCCCACCCCAGATGCAGGGGGTGGGGAAAATCAAGAAAGAATTTGTAATTTTGCAAGCGTGAGTTTCATCACCACACGCGCTACGGGAAATTATACACGCGCGTGTATAACTTCCCGTAGCGAGGTGTTGGGACTCCTGTTATGCATTTCTTCCCATTTTGGTCCACATATACCTGCCTGTCACCGGAGTAATCCAGACGCAAGATGATGATGATGGTTAATTCTATTTCTTTTCAATTGCAGGTATACATACAACATCAGGCACTTGTATGGTCTGGAGGGGTCAAGGATTAACTATCGGTCCCACTGTTGTCAAGGAATCTTGGTGAGTATGCTGTTAACCTTCATGAAAAATGGAGGTATTGATTTTGTGTGTACATGTATGTGTGTCTGTCTGTCTGTCTGTGTTTCTGGATGTTTGTAGTCAGCATAACTTAAAAACCTACGGATGGATTCAAATGATATTTGGTACATACAGTCAAACCTGCCTAGGCGACCACCTTTTCAAGGCGACCACCTGGCCATGGCTACCGCTCTTTCTCGGTCCCGAAAATTTTCCCCATAGGCACAAGCATTAAGCGGCCTGCCCAACGCGACTGGCACGAATCGGGACCGCACAGAGCACAATCCCTGCCCATGGCGGCCGCCTCATTTTCAAATATGTGGCGACATCAGATTTTGCTGCATATGACTGAAACATTTTAAAGACCTTTACGGACTTCTCGGGAAGACATGTTATTGGTCCGGGCCAACGCCATTTTGGTAACGTTTCTTTTTACTTCTACTACGGCAGGACGGCAGGGTGGACATCTCCATCCTACCTCCGGCACAGCCGCCTCTACTTCTGGGACGTCTGTTTCCAGTTCCTATCCTTCCTTCTTATCCAAATCTACTCTTCTCCACCTCTTCAGACACAAGACGGACCAGCTGTGTCTGTGCCTTCCCTCTGATCTTTAGATCTCTGTATAAGCGCAGGAGTGAAGCTCCCACAAACCCATGAACTCCTACTTCAACTGGGTACAACTGGGTTCTCCAGCCGTTCTCTCTACACTCCTGGACTAGTTCTTCATACTTGAGCTTGTTCCTCTCGTATGCTGTCTGAAGATTTTCTTCTCAGGGTACTGTCAATTCCACTATTACCACTGACTTCTGGTCCACAGACCACAGGACAAGGTCTGGTCTTAGGGCTGTCTCACATATGACACTTGGGAAGTGGAGCTGTTTATCCAGGTCTACCAGCATTTCCCACACTCCTCTGCAAAGTGGGCCCCCTCCTATGTTGCTGCTACCACGGGTAGGCGCTACCCCTCTGGGCTTCTGCCCTCTTCTTATAAACTGGATAGGCAGCAGTGGTGCCACAGTTCCTGCAGTCTCCCTCCTCACTTCTCTAGGGTTATTGCAATCTGTCTCAGTGCCTTGTTGTGTCTCCATGTGTACCGGTCCTGTTGTAGAGCTGTTCTGCAATTTGACAAAATGTGTTTCAGTCCAGCTTTTTCTAAACCACACAGCTGACAGGACTCTTCACTCTTGAACCATCGGGTGAGGTTTTGAGGGCTTGGGAGGACATCATACACTGTGCGTAGGAGGAAACTCACCCTAGCATTCTGCATGCTCCACAGGTCACTCCCTCTACCAGTTCAGCCATGACCCATGCTGACTCTGGCCAACAGCTGCCACCCTTCTCTTCTCCTCACTTTATTCTTCAAGTGCAACTTTCAGACGCTGTGTCTGAATTGTGTTGACTTTTTACAGGTTGTAACACATTTAAAAAATTGATACTGACAAATACTTCTTAAAGTCGTAAAATACTTCTTAAAAACGGTAAATTAAAACTCAGTTAACATTAGGACATACAGAATAAGCGACAGTTTACAAAACCAGATAATATAATCCATACTGGTTTTTCGTAGTGACAAACAAACAAACAAACAATGTAGGGCAACTGATTAAAATGCATGTACATTACATTTGTCGGGACACGATATCACAAACAACATGTAGGAATGTTCATGAGTCACTGTTTATCAGTCCAACCAAGTAGGGGATAGGTGAGTTTTTGTAGCGTGACGTGCAACAGTATGGGATGTCAATCTTGTGTGAGTTACGGGTTTCACGTCCGGTAACTTGCTGCCTAGGTGGGGGTAACCAGCTGCGAAACTCAGCAGAGTTCAACAGAGACTTGGCGAACGAATGGCAAATGTTGACTCGTCGACCTGCCAAAGAGATGAGGTTCATAGTGATCATGGCTGTGTCGTAGTTGTGGTATTGCGGCCCAAGAATAATCATGCATGCCTTTTTCTGGATAGATCCAGACTTGCAGATTGTTTGACGGTTAAGGATGGATGCCACACTGGTGTCGCGTATTCGAGTGCAGGTCTGATATATACAGTAAACACAGTCGTCAGATCTGTCACGGATACGCCGAAGCACTTGAGTCTGCGTAGGAGATAGAGTTTTCTGTTTGCTCCCGAGATCATCTGGGAGACGTGCAGGTTCCACTTTAAGTCGCTTTGGACCGTCACCCCTACTACTTTGACGGACCCCACGGTTTCCAACTCTTGGCCATCAATGGTGAGTGGTTCCGGCTGTGGGGGTGATTTTGCATAGCAGACATGGAGTGCTTTACATTTCCCTGGGTTTAGTTTCATTTTGTGTTGACCAATCCAGATGTTGAGGTTGTCCAGGGTTAGCTGAAGACTGCATGGTTGATGTATGGACCACGTTTGTGCCAAGTTCATATCGTCCACGTATTTCCACCTGTCACAAACATCCCGAAGTGCCCCGTCGATCATGGCCATGAATATGATTGGCCCTAAGATGGTGCCTTGGGCCACACCGCAGGTAAGGTGGGTCCAGTCAGATGTTTCTCCCATGTAGTTTACCCTCTGCCTTCTGTTTGACATGAAGTTGTACACCCACGGTGCAAGGGCAGGGCGCACTCCCAGATCCAGTAGGCATTTGATTGCAGTGGCACGATCGAATTCTGTCAAAGGCTTTGGACAGATCTGTGGTGACAAGGGTACAAGTAGAGGATGGAACGGAAGTTGATTTGTACATAAAGTCCAGGAGGCTCACGAGAGCATGGGTTGTAGACCTCTTCCTTCTGCATCCAAACTGACGTGGGTCAAGACTTGGTGAAATGTCCTCTAATATCCAGTTCGCTATGAAGCGTTCACAAGTTTTGGCAAGAAGTGGGGTCAAGGATATGGGTCTTAATTCTTCAATGTTTGGGGGTGAAGACTTAGGTAGTGGAGTAACGTTTGCCTCCTTCCACTGGTGGGGAACAATTCCCTGTTTGATCGAGGTATTCAGTAGGTCGCAGAGACGGCTACTGATTTCGCATGCAAACTCTTTGAGTATGGCTGCAGGCACCCCGTCAGGCCCTGGACTCTTGTAAGGGCTGGTAGAACGAAGGTGGCTGAATACGTCCCAGACTTGGATGGTCGGAAGTGGAAAGTCCGGAAGGAATGCCGGGAGCGATGCTGGATCAAGAGGAGGCAAGGATTGTGACACTTCAGCGAATTTGGAGTTTATTCGATTCGCGATAGCTTTGAAGTCGTTTTGGTCAATATCGGGGGTTCTGATACGGTTGGACCTCTTGCTCATGTTGCACATTGGCCTTTATGCCATTATGCCATGCCCTAGGATTTTCTCTCTTGTGCCCCTCGCCCCCGACCTTGTAGAACTGGTATTTGGCCTTTCTTATCTCATTTTGGACTTTGTTTTTGAACTATCTTGCATTGTGTGTAGCTATTCCAGATGAGAATGCTTTCTGTCTCTGCTTAATGAGGAGTTTGATTTTTGAGGTTACCCAGGGTTTGTCTTCAGGGTGAAGTTTGACCGTTTTTGCAGGGAAAAACTTGTCGATGGCTGCAGTAAGGGTCGTGTAGAAGGCGTTAGCCTTGTCCGTTGTTGTCGTTGCGGTGTAGACTTCGTCCCAGGGATGGGCGGTGATCCATCTGCCGAATTTGCTGAGTCCAGGTTCGCAGATTGGTCTGGTGATTTTCTTTACACATTTAACTCTTTTAAGTTTGGCCTGTGGTTTCCACGATATACAGTTGTGATCACTGAGAGATAACGGTGGGAGTATTTCTGGACGCTTATAGCACAGCTTCATGTTGGTGATTATAAGATCCAAAATTGCGTTACCTCTAGTGTTGCTTTGCACCACCTGAGAGAATTCTCACCCCTTGAACCACTAGCTGTCTTCTTTCACTTGAGTTGGCACTTGACCACCGCTGGGTTTTCTCACCCCAGCCTAGACCCGTTCTTCCCACCTGTACTGCCCCCATCAGATCTTTATGTTGAAGTCTGCCTGTTGCTTGGTTGATAACAGATTTTGTAGGATCTTTCTGTCAATGGAAATGGACGCTGATGGTAGTTACATGTATGTCTAAATTATTTTCAATCCATGTAACTGTATATACGTAATAACCTCAACTTGGAAACATGTTGTGGGTCGATCCTCTTCAAGGCAACCACCTGTCCAACGCGACCGCTTTGCCTTGGTCCCCCGGGTGGTCACCTTGGGCAGGTTTGACTATGTTGCAGGGATCTCCCCAGAAATATAGAGCAGGATGGGGGGGAGGGTGCCAGGCACAGGATACGTGTTGCGAGGGGGGAGGTCTAGAGGAGAGCGGCTGTTGCGTTTTGCCTTTTTCAGACAGGAATGGAGTCATTTCTTACAACTTCAGCTTGCCTCTACATCTGAAATTTCCAGTTTTGAGCAAAATTACAGGCTTTGCTGGGGAAATATTGGAAGAATTACCCTGACTTTGAAAATCAACAGGATGGAACTAGGATTAGAACAGGATGGAGGAGCGCCACTGTTCCATTCTTTAGGGATATCCCTGTGTTGGTACATGTAGGTGTTGGGGAGACAAAGGTCAAGGTCAATTTTGGGCCCCCTGATGTGTGACCTTGCTACTGCTGCAGAACTTCTGTTTTTTTCGTATCTTTTACCCTGGCCATGCTATGGTCTTGTTTTGTGCTGTGGTGGAGCAGAGTATGAATTATTGTCTAGTATATTAGAATCTGTAGATCAATGACAGTCTCATGATTATGACATACCCATGCACATTTATATGTCAAACTCATCCCGGTCCATACAATCAGCATGACAGCAGTGACATCTGCAAACATCCTGTTAAATTGTATATGTGAACTTCTTTTACTCATTATCATCAAAATGCATTTCTAACGTCTGGTGCAATTTTCATTGAGCCAGCAGCCTGGGGTCTGGGCATGATTGCCAAAGGGTCGCATCGTCCTATTGGATGGGAAAGTAAAGCCGGTGGCCCCCTGTGGTATGAAGGAACTTAGGTGTCAGCCTCAAGCGTTAAACCTTCTCACATATGTCACATAGGCCAATACATTCATAACGCTATGCAAAAAAGAAACTGTACTATTCCTAAATGAGATTTGACGAACGTTAAGTCGCAAAGTAGCCTAGAAATATGCAATGTGATGTTTAGAATAGTTTCGTTTAGTTATCACTGTTGATTATATTTGATATAATAAAGTAGTAATTAGAATTGTGGAAAAATACACCTAGATTGTTAATTATGTTATCTGTACACTGCCATACATTATCACCCATGCAATTGTTGTGCAAATAAAATCATTCATTCATTCATACATAAAGGAACCCCAAACTTATCAAAATTACAAGTCATATAGCAAAGCTGCATTGCACTACTAGCTAATGAAAAAGCTTTTCCGCAGTACCTTTAACCAACACACGGCATACACAAAACTAGGTGTTAAAACAGGCACACACAATTTATAACACTAGACTGCTCTTTGTAAAACTTACAGACTGTTCTTATTTTTATCCACTCTTGTTCTCAGGAGAGGATACTTCAGCCAGGAGAGGAGGGAGGCTGTCCCTTCAGGCACTTTGACCAGAAACATCTGCAGCAGCTGTTGGCTGCTGAAGGGGCGGACACTGCTGCCCAGAACAGGCTTGTATCTATGGTGACGAATCAGAAACCCCAGGAAGCTTGTCAAGTGTATCTTCTTTACAAGATGCAGACAACACTTCTCAAGGGTACAGGAGACTTGCAAAGGTGTGCACCTCTAACCAGGTGCCCTCCAAGTCATGTTGACCTTGGTATTATGGAATCAAGCAGGCACCCCAGCAGTACAGGGGACACCTTATCTGATGCCATCATAAGCACCCGCCTCATAACTACCAGCAGCTGTTCTAATTGTGGTAACCTTTTGGACAAGAACAGTTCAAATGGAATTGTTTCTCCAACAGGGAGTGCTGATTTGATTCATGACGCCTGTCTTCCTCCGCCAGCCAAACAATCACGGCTCAGAGATGTTCACACTAACATTTCTGACCTCCAACTCACTGGAGAAACTGACCATAAATGTGAGGAACTAATTGATAAAAGAGCCTCTTTTGAGTATGGAAGTGAAAAGCATGGAGTTGGTAAGGACAAGGAAACACCTGTGCTTACATACCATCACGAACAAGGTAACGCCACTAAGGATGCTGGGATTGAGACATGTCAGGAGTGTGGTAGGGTTATGTCAGATTGTGATGCAGGTTTAAGTGGGCAGGAACAGTGCAATGTCCATGCAGTTTGTTCTGATGCACCTAGAACAGATTCAAATTTTACATCTGGCTGCATCTTGCGTTCTGGTAGGATCAGAAAACCTCTGGACTTCACACGGGCACTTCTGAGGTTATTGGAGAGGCGGAAGGATCAAAGTACATGTGAGATGGTGTAGCTGTGACATGTTACTCCACCTTGAGCACATGTGTATGGGAATCTTAACCAAAACCAAAGCCATGCTGGCCTTCACTGGTAAGGTAGAGTGCACAGTATAAGGTTAGTGCAGAATGCTATCTGCTAGTAATAGGCATCCATGTACAAAAGCATGTACTTGTCCTGTGAAAATGATCTTTACTTTTATACCCCTTTCTCACGCGGCAGACATAATAGAATGAAGACGAGGCCAATGAGGCAAAGAAGCAAAAATAATGTACAGATTTAGTTTTCCTCCTAAATCACATTGAGTTTTAAAATATGATATCCAAGTATCAATATTATAACTAATGTAAGGCACAAGAAAGATGCAGCAATTTAGAGCTTCGTTGACCGATCCCATGGTCCCCGTCCGGCTCCGTCAAAACGTAGAAATGCAAATAAAAACATAGAAATGCAAATATTTGACGGTCATGCAGCCACTTCCTCATTGGTCGATTCTCTAATCATCAGTTAATCATTGGCAAAACTGCTAATCGTGATTGACAGTTAGGATTGGTCTAATGTTTGCCACAAGGGCCTCGTTTTCATTCTATTATGTCCGCCGCGTGAGAAATTCTCTAGAGATGGATTCTCCTAACGGTTGATGAGTAGGCATACAAGTCATTTGCAAAGATTCGTCCTCATATTTTTATGGTATTTTACTGCAATTATCAAGGTTACACATAGAAATGCGAGACAAAATACCAAGTTGGACATCTTGACGAACGGTGTTGCTCGAACAGTCCTGCCTGTTTCCAGCAGTTTCATGTCTGTCTTTTATATCTGCCATTTGACTGCTGTGGTTGCCTTTTGGAACCTAATTTGTGTTCAATGTTGTAAAACCACTAGGCAACAGGGACAGGTTTAAGGTAGCATTTTACTAAATAAGAAGTGAAATCAGTATTTTTCCTTGCACTTATCCCTTGTTGCCATAACATGAAGATGGAGAAAGCTGCTTTTTCTATTCTTCCAGCTGCTACTGTCTCGCAAAGACACAAATGGATACCTTGTTTTGACAAGGCACCATAAGTAAATGATAACTTGCAAGGATAGACTATTCAGGATTTGAATAAAAAAATCACTTCATTTTCTATGGATCTGTTTTTGTCAGATAACTCCTTGCACATACATGAGCAGCCTAGTACCAATTTTTGTTCCTCGGTCCTGTAGTTCTAGTAGGCTGCAGCAGAATTGAATCCTAGGTTCAGTTAGGCAGATATTTTAGTTTTCACATACATTGTACAACTGATAGACCTATAACAGTCATGATTGTATTGCATGCAATTCAGTTGTTGTTGACCCTTATCAGAGTTTTTCAAACATGTAAGATTTTTAGAACTTTGAACGGTGTGGCCTTACAGACTGCTGATCTCATCACTAGGGCTCTCCAGACCAGGCACCATGGACAAAGAAAAATTACCACTCATTTCATAAGAGTCTATGGAGGGTTGGTCAACACTGTAATCTTCCAATCTCTCCATACTGGAGTACATTGGTGGTCTATGAGGTGAATCCTTAGTTACTAAAGTAGAGATAGAGCTCCCAATATGACCTGTGGTTGAGCTGTTACTAATACTTGAACAACTCCTGCGATGAGGGAAGGGCCTGACGGCAGTAATGTTGCCAACCTTCATACGATTTGTCCAGTCAAGGGCACGAGGGGGACTTTGAAAGAGCGTTTTTGGTGCTGTGACATTGGGAGTAGGCAGGGAAGTCCTCCGAAAAGATACTGGTAACGATGTCCTGGATTTTGAAGTGAACCCCACAGAGGTGGAACCAATTTTAGTCTCTCTTATGTTCATGGTGTGTCCTGAAGCTGACTGACTTCTCCTGAAAGCAGCCCTCTGTGATGATGCTAGTGTTGCGTGAGGTTCTTTCTTGTCTGGTTGGGTACTTGGGACATGATGTAAGGTAAACCTGTCAGGGAAACGTCCGGACGAGTTTGGATCAACCACGGAAGTCATTCTGGACAGCTGAGTGCCTCTGCTGTAGGCCAGGGGTCGGTCTTCCATGTGATGACATTCATACCTGGAACGTTTCAGGCTAGAAGCATCTTCACATTTGTGTTGAGTCACGTGTGCCAGTTTGGGCTGGTTTGAAGGCATAGAAGATGACTGGGAATCGTCATGATCAGGACCATGGAAAGACATCTGTGTGAAACTGTCAAACATTTCCATGGAGTCTGCTGAACAGTGAAGGTTTCTTTCTGATCTTGTAGAAGACCCTAAGCTGGTCACATCACCTGAGCACTCCCTGTTTCTTGCACCTGTTGTTAACGTTACACCTGCAAATTAGAGGGGTTGGTACAGTCTTTAGAAGAGCTGAGGTATCAAATGCTACGTCTGAAATCAAAATGATTTTCTTTTTCACAGACTCAGAGGACTAAGGCTTCATATAAATATTAAGTACTGTTACCTTAATTTAGTACAACAATCTTCCATATGTTTCCAACAAAACACATAGTTGAGTTGAACAATGCTTATGGCTGCAATGATAATATGTTAGGTTTACTTTGGTATGTTGAGATCACAGGCCAAGGCAGTTATCAAGACAAACTTCATTGAAGTGAAACTTACCTTTCAGAATTTGTTTTTCCTTCATCACTAAAGCTCTAAGTTCCAGTTCTCTGTTAAAGAGTAGTCTCTGTAATGGTATAAGGTTTATATTCTGATTACATGCACCATTTATGATTGTGAAAATGGCCTCAAAGCTTTATGAGCAGTCTTTACTTTGTCCATTCTAGAGCATAAAAGAACGAATGAATGTACGACCTTTATTATAGTTCATGCTCTTACAAGCATGTACAGGTCATGGTGATGAAGTGGAAGTACGTTTACAGTGATAGAGTTGATAGAGTTATTAGGACTCAAATGACTATGTATCTCTGTTATATTGCATCTGACCCTTACCTCTTCCCTCATGACCTCAATGAAAAGTGGCCTGCGTGCCGATTTGAGCTTATCATGAATAAACAAAGGTTCAAACAAAAACAAACCAATATAAGAATGTGATGTCTTACAGCTACTATGACTATAGTATACTAGTATGCACAGGTTCAGTTTCTTATCCCTTCTGTAAACAGATGGCACTTATGATAAATGGTTTATCTGATTGCTAAGGAACATTTTTCTGTGCTATTTGAATATCGAAAACTAGGGAACTTATCTTAAGCTTGCATACAGTTGAAGATGACACTGTCATTGTTGTATAAACCACAGTCCACAATAAAATGACTTTTATTGCACACTCCTCGCTCACAACATGCATTTTAGTTCTCACCTTTGTTTTCAATAGCTTGACTTCCAGCTCAACTTTCTTGATGCAGTTTTCAAACAACACAATTAGGCTACAGTAAAAGAAAGACAGAATTAACTTACAAGGAAGGACAAAATAGTTCCAGCAGGAGCAGTAGATACATGACTTGTGACCTTTCATATTTCAGAGATGAAATATCGCATGCAACCAGCAATAATATCTTTGCATGAATATCTACTTTAAGGCTTTCTAGCTGCATGGCTTCATTAAAGAGGCCAACTATTCCATTTTAAGTACTTTAGACAAAACATGTCAAATTTTTGCTGTATGTTCCAGTAAAACCCTAGCTTCCCAATTTTGTTCTTATATTTTTATTAGATTATTGTATTTCTTAGCTTAGTAGCTTTTTTCGGCCCAGGAAGAAAAGAAGTTTGAGCACCTTAATTGCAACAGTACAGTTAAAAAGTTGCATAACTAATTGTACTGTTTGTGAAATGAATAAACCAATGATAATGAAATTTCATTTGTCTATCATGCTTAATGATAGGAATTCCATACATGTACATATGGATAGATTACTTAGCAAAAAGGGGAACACCAAGAACCATTAGCTATGCTTTTGTAATCTCGGCA
This sequence comes from Branchiostoma lanceolatum, assembly GCF_035083965.1. Taxonomy (NCBI): domain Eukaryota; kingdom Metazoa; phylum Chordata; class Leptocardii; order Amphioxiformes; family Branchiostomatidae; genus Branchiostoma; species Branchiostoma lanceolatum. Next base: position 18,351,946 of record NC_089736.1, read on the forward strand.
TGAGAAGAAAAGTATCTTTTTAGTAAATCAACTAACACCAGTTTGTCTCCAGCCTCTCTGATGTACTGCACTATGACCTGGTGATCCGCATGCGCAACGTCGACATCATTGACGGACAGGATAACGTCACCTGTATCAATAGATCAGTCCAAGTGAGCAACATTACTAAGTCTGGTAGAATCCTTTACAGTTCTTGCTATATTTACGGGCCTTGATATATTTCACTCCATACCACAGGTGTAGGAGGGAAATACCATTGTTTTCCCTGATGTTTCGTCTTCTGCTGCCATTTGGCCAAATGTACAAAGAATTGTACTTTGTTGTACTCAGTTTATTAATATACTTACGCTTGAATGATGTGAATTCGCTTGATCACAGTATTGTATACAGTACTAGTATAGATACCAGTGCATTTGAATTGATGCTTTTAAGTTTTACTTTGTTAAAATGTATTTGCTGGGTCACTTGGGTCTAAATCTGAAAAAAAGAAGAAAAAAGAGACTCCTTACCTACCGACCATATTTTTTCAGGACCTTAATCGGAAACACTTTTTTTTTCTTAGGCCTTTTATAAAACATAACGAAATGCTACAGAAATAACTTCTTTTTGCTAGAAATACTTTGAACATCTTATGTTATATGGGTAGAGAAGATGATCAGCCGACGTGATTTATGAAAATGAGGACCTTATTTACATAATCATTGAAAAACATCTTTAATAAGTGACTCAAACAGGTTAACATCATTCGGCGAAGGTATGAGGTTGTGGCACACTATTTGGCTATTTCCCCCCAAAATTGTATATTTTGGGCTTTTGTATTACTGTATGACAGCCATATGTCCTGAAATTTGGTATGCGGGTAGCTTTTGCATGAGAGATGAGAAAGACTCCATTGTGTGTGTGTGGGGGGGGGGGGATTGCGCTTGAAAAAATTGCGCTTGAAGTGGGATGATGTTGGAAAAGTCCTGTCAAACATGCTATATTTGCTCGCAAATGTTGCCTTACCAGTTTATCTGTTGGTTTCACTGATCAGTTGGATTTGAAATAGATGTAAGAGACACCTCAAGATGTAAACATTTCTTTAGTAAATCACCGACAATAGTCAGTTGTGGATCTGTGATCACCTGGAGTCAACCCACAGTAGAACGCAGGAGAGTCGTCATGTACACGGCTGACGTACGTACACAGCTCCAGCTCCTGCCAGCCACTGTGATGGATTCCGTATGTCTGATACAAACAAACAAACAAACAAACAAACGCTCATACAATCAACAACAAGAGTCCGAAGTAATTATGGTGTTTGCGGCATGGCTAAGGTGTTTGATACCCTATTTAACTATCGACATGCCAAATTTCAGACAAATCAGAAGGATCTTGATTTTAAGGTGCGAAGACACAGACAAACACAGAAACAAGTTGTCAAAGTGTTCCTTTGGAAATCAGTTACAATGTTAACTGTACAATATGTACAATGAACACGACAAAATTCCGTATTGGAGCACACTGTCTGGAAATTGAAAAAGGTAGACACAGAAATTTCCCAGCCAATCAGAGACTTTGTCCTACATGTAAAGAAAATGTCGAAGACGAATATCACTTCTTAATGGAATGTCCAACATATAAAGATGAAAGAGTGAAGTTAATGCAGACAATTAAAGGCAAAACAAATGTAACATTACCTCAGTCGAAAACAGAGACTTTTCGTATACCTATGTCATGTCCTGAAACAATATCTGTATATCTAGGCCAATATATTTATACATCTATGCAAAAAAGAATGCGTGAAATAGCGATTTGATTGTATAAGACATTCATCTCCTCATCATGTAATTGTATAATTGACATATACGACTCCCTATTGTATCTCCTGTTGATATCATCTACCTTTGACAATATTATATAGATAGTTACACAGTACTCCCTCTGTGGAGAAGCCCTCACCGGTGTCAAGTCCCACCCCTATCTTGGAGTACAACTGTCCGACGATCTGCGGTGGGACACCCATGTCAAACACGCCACTAGCAAAGCCGGTGGGTACTAGGGGTCATTCGGCGCAATTTGACCCACTGTCCATCTAGGGTCAAGGCCACTTGCTACAAAGCGCTGGTGCGGCCCCACTTGGAATATAGTGCCATCGTCTGGGACCCGTACACCACCAAAGGGATACAGGCGGTGGAGGCCGTCCAGCGCATGGCCGCCCGTGTCACCCTAAATGACTACCGGCGGACTAGCAGCGTGACACAAATGCTCAATGACCTGCAGTGACCCCTTCTCTCCGAAAGGAGGAGGAACGCCCGCCTCACCTTTTTCTATAAACTAGTTAATAATCATGATAAACACAGACAGTCTACTAAAGCCAGCTCAGGGGCGCACCCGGGGGAGTCACAATCTCAAATTTCAAACGCTTAGTGCTAGGACAGATTCATACAAGCATTCATTTTTTCCGCGCACTATTCCACAGTGGAATGCTCTGCCTGTGACGGCTCCCACAGTTGAGTCTTACCTTGCTAGGCTGGAGGCCTGCCCGCCTTAGCCTGGGACCCCCCCCCCTACTTTGCGCCTCGTGGGGTTATATGGGGGTATGCAAGATGATGATGATGATGATGATGATGAATCATGTGATATATGTGACTGAGATTGACGAGAAGATACTATGATGGGAAGTTCATTCTTGTGGCATTTGTAAGGGAAGTAAATATGGACATTATTAGACATAAATCATGCAAATGAGGGTCTCATTTACATAATTTATTAGAAAATGTTACGATAACCCTCTATGCTTAGAAGACCTTATTTCATACTTTGAACAACCTGTGGTGTTTGAAGAGAGAAGATGATCAGCTGATATATTTCATGCAGACGAGGACCTTATTTGCCAAATCAATTAGAAACATTTATGGTATGTCACTCGAAAAGGTCAACATCATTTGGCGAAGGTATGAGGTCGTGAAACTCAAGTTACCCAGTACTTTAAAAAAGACCGACTAGCTACTACTCTACTGGGGTGCGAAAGTATTTTCGACTGAGAACCTGCCATCTCTTGTTCTCCTTTGAGATTTATTTTTCTCACTTCACCCTTTTCTTTACCTTTGGTGTTCTCCTGACGTCAGTGTTGCGGTAGCACCAAATGTCCTTACCTGCAGCTCAAACCCGAACGGCTCGCCTCGTATTCGATTCAACACGAGTTTTCTTCTGAGGTAAAACAAATATCATGTATCCGTGAATAGTTGATCAGGGTGGTAATTCATTAGAGAACAATATTCTTTGCACACAACCGAGTGTTTTATTCAAGCCGACGTTTTGATGACTGTCAGCTTCCTCAGGACTATACTGACTGGTTCTGTAAATGCCAATGTCTCTTAAAAGAATTGCCTTTAAAAACGTTAATGATATACATGCAAATTGGGTCCTCATTATCATAACCCAAATTCCGTTGTATTCGCCTTTCGTAAAGCTACACCTCGAATATGACATCCATAGCATTTACCTTAAGGGAAATATTACGTTTCTGCATATCCTCATTAGCATAACGCACATTCAATTGTATTCACCTTTTCTTAAGCTACATTCACCTCTGATATGACATCTGTAGCATTTACCGTAAGGAAAATATGACATTTCTGCATAGATTATGCAGATGAGGTCTTCATTAGCATAACACACTTTCCGCTGTATTCACCTTTCCTAAAGCTACCTACACCTCCAATATTCCTTATTTACCAAAAGGGAAGTATAAGTTTCCGCATAAATTATGCAAAGATGTTTTCATTTGCATAACGTACATATCGTTGTATTCAGCTTTCCTAAAGCTACCTACACCTACAATATGACATATGACGTTTCTGCATAGATTATTCAAATGTGGTCCTAGAAATATAGAGTCAATGGAAAGGATTCCGAGACACAAACTACTATAGTATCCCGCTGATATTTGAGGGTAACATGATGTTTGCGTAGGCAGTGAAAACGACATCACCTTCTCCTGTTCTCTTCCGGACTGGTCAGGTCATCACGTGCCCTGGGGCTCTGGAGAAACATAGCATCAAACTTGAGGACATTCAAGTTAATAACACGATAGCAAGATGACATGTTTCGTGAATAACTTCATCAGGTCGGCACGCCATTTACAAGTCAAGTTCTTTGAGCACAATCACTGATTACCTCACCGACGTCATATCTGTGACCGCTTTCTCCTAGCTGTAAGGAGTTCATATTCTAATGAAGGCAGCTGGAGGTAGTCACAACGTCGGTGAGGAATTAGATGTTGATTGTGCTAAAATAACTTAATTGGACTAAATGCTATCCCACCGGAAGTGCGCACAGCTGATTGTAACGTTTAGTAACATTGCTAAACTTGGAACAACTTCTGTCTTCGTGTTAAAACATTTCCGTTATTTTCTCAACATTCCAAAAGGGGGAGGCGACAAAAAATATAGTGCTATGCCAAGTTGACTGAAGATGTTATCCATCTGAGTGGGAAGACGGGTAAACGTCGTCAGCCTGGAGCTCTGTTCGCCTAGACAGATTTGCCAATACCCTGACCTTGTATCTACAACCATGATGATGTATCTACAACCGTGAAGTATTTTGAGCCAGCTAGTCGTGTGGCGACGTCTTCCAGTGTAGGCAATTGTCATTGGTAGTGTTCCTGTTTTATCACTTTGTTCCCCATAAGACCAAGGACGTCCGTAGCTACGGAAAGCCAGAGCGTCAGGAGGTGGTGGTGGGAGCACCCCGAAGTATACTAGACCGACAAGCAGTGTGGTCGATGCGGCAGGAAACATAAGGCATCCGAAACGTGTCCTGCAAGCGTGACAGAGCTGCAGAACGTGTGGCAAGCAGAATCACTTCGCTGCGATGTTCAGGACGAAAGTAAGTGTACATCAAGTTACTGAGAAGGATCAGTTACATATGTGTTTGAATGCAGCTGGTTTATAAACTTTCCTCTTTAATCATGCAAATTAGATATTGATTTGCATAATTGATGTATGATTATGTAAATCATCACTTAAGCTATCAACATGCCAAAAATCATGACGATCCGTCAGCCCCTTCTTGCATTATTCTCTTTCAAAGTTTGAGACAAAATCAGCTCCTGCAGTTCCAAAACAGCCGCTAGGGGGTCCAAATCTACAGGACCTATTTTCCCAACAAAGAGCTATCCACCACTAAAAACCCAGGACCATAACATGTTCAGAGCACGAGATTCCAAAAGCGAAGGTTCCCCTGCAGTACCATAGAAAGTCGCTAGGGGGCCCAAAATCCAAGACCTACCCACCTACCAAATAGGATGACAATCCATCCATCCAGCCAGTCTTGAGTTATCGTCCCGTGGACTTTCACATTCCTGTACAATTCCTAGAATCCTTGCAAACTGCACACAATATATATATATTTATATACCATTAGGCCCGCCCCTGAGGCGCCGCCCAAAACAGGACATACTAGTAGACAACACTAACTCACAGGGATGAGGTAGTGTGGTCGCGTGGAGAGATTCACAAATATGTAAAGGAAGATTCCCAGATATGCAAATAGGAAAAATTCTTCAAAGTGTTTTATCCTACCATTCCTTCTATCATTTTTGACGTGAAATGTCTTTTTATTCTAATTCTTATTAAAATTAGAGAGGTTGCAGAAACAAAACTCAGTTGGTCTTGTAGCGGAAGGGATATGCTTTCATCCCATACACAGTTACTTTGCTTCCCTGGAAGAGACGGTACCTAGACTTGAGGGTGTGCAGCCTCCAATTGAAACCCCAACTTAAATTGGGGTGTTCCCCCTTAGGTTTATGTATACAAGACGTCTAAAGTCTCTTTGGTTTTTGGGAACCAGTAAACATCAAATATCTAAGGCCAAACTTTAGACCAGCCGCACAGTCTACACAAATCGATAGGGTGAACAGTTATACTGAGGAAGGGCAAGTCTGTAGAACGGCGGGGAAAGACCGTGACTTTGACATTCCCGCCATTTTTGCTTGCCACTTGTCGCGTGTTCTGACGCGCCCTGTGCATTGAGGTACATGTCGTGAATATTTTATAACAGTTAAGTGAGGAAAACATTAGCTTATATCCTGACCTGTTTGCGTGAGAAGCGATCATTAACTGAATAGTTAGGGCGACAACCATTCCAAAATACTGTATATTGTACATTCCTTGACAAATTTTTTCAGTAAGAGTAAATATTTATTAACCGTATTTGGTCGGTCCTTGCTGTTATAGCCCTTCGACGTTGCATAACAGCTTTAACAAAACATGACAATGAAACCAGAATATTTGGCGAACGCCTACTTATCTTTCCTTCTACATATCTGTCCATTGAGACGGAAATGGTCCAAACGTGGTTAATGTTTAACCAGAAATGAAGCTTGCTCTTTAAAGTTCGAAGTTCTCTTTTATATTTACAATTCTTTTATGATTATGTCTATTTTCTTTTTCCTCCTGAATCTTGTCTTTGCAGTCTGTCAGCTCGATAAAACTCAAATAAGCTTCTTTTCATCGGCAAATATATAGAAATACTAGTGGCCATTTTGTCTATATATGTGTGCATTATTCTATGTCCAGGTAAGCTTGCCAACGAAAGGAATGCAAAGATAGTGGATGTAGAGTCAGGTAGATGGGAACCTGAAACAACTCACTTCGTCAACGGACGCATCTCGTTCTCTACCGCCGGGAATTTCGGAACTGTCCGGCCTCCAAACGTCGTCCTTCCAACTCATCGACAACACGTCAGGGAGCAGGCGAGACACGGTGTGTCGACAGGTCAGGGGAGGGTCGGTTTCTGGTGGACGGGAAAAGGGGCGTTTTCCGGCGTGTGGGGTTTACACAGTCTGATGCCTGCCAGCATGAACAGGTGTGCAGGCGACCTTTGTCCTCCATACGTGGCCAATACTCAATCATGCATGGTTACGTCATGAGGTCATTGGCAGCCAGCAGCCATTGTTCTTTGATGACGGGCAAATAACCCTTCATTTCTAGTTTGAAACTCCCGTTGGAACCCTTTTTCTGTCTAACTCAGTATCAGTTTTAGCCAGTACTTGCCGGCATGCAACAAAATTAAGCACTACTTTGTTTGTAAGTACCAAGAAATTCTCTTATAGTGTATGTTAGCAATCTTATTACCTTCGCCGAGAAAGTTATGTTTTCGTCAGCGTTCTCGTGTGTGTGTGTGCGTGTGTGTGTGTGTGCGTGTGTGTGTGCGTGTGTGTGTGTGTGCGTGTGTGTGTGTGTGCGTGTGTGTGTGTGTGTGCGTGTGTGCGTGTGTGTGTGTGTGTGTGTGTGTGTGTGTTTCTGTAAACACGATAAATCGAGAATGCCAGGATGGATTGTCCTCATACTAAGAAGGTGGGTAGGTCTTCTCATTTTGGTCCCCCTAGCGGCTTTCTGTGGTACTGCATTTCTGTGTTCTGAACACGCTATGGTCATCTTTTTTGAGTGGTAGATAGCTCCTCAGAGGCATGTAGCCTTGGCCTAGCGGCTTTTTTGGAACTACAGGAGCCGATTTCGTTTCAAACTAGAATAACTCAAGAAGGGCTTGACGAATCGTTGTGATATTTGGTATGTAAATAGTTGAAGTAATGATTCACGAATATGCTAATTATGAAAATCAGGAGCTAATTTACATAATTAATGAGGAAAGTGTACATATCCGCTTATAGGACTCTTGACACGTGACATACTAGTACATGTATATAAGGGAGAAAGACGGGAATATTGATAGATATCAATTATGCAAATGAGTATCTAATTTGCATAATCAATGGCAAAATACTAGACTTACTGATGGGGATTTAATTCTTGCAGCATTTGGAAGTTAAGTAGATGTGGACACTATCAGACATAAATCATGCAAATGAGGGCCTCATTCATATAATTCATGAGGAAATGCTACAACAGTCTTCTTTGCTAAGATAAGACTTCCATACTTTGAACTGCTTTGTAATTCGGGTAGAGAAGATTATCAACTGACATAATTCATTCAAATGAGGTCATTATTTACATAATGTATGGAAAACATTTATGATATGCCACTCGAAAAGGTTAACATCAGTCCGCTAACGTATGGGGTCGTTTTTTATGCTAAGATCGGTAACATTTTATGGGACTGGTTGAACAGTGTGAGCTCTGTTTGCACTATGCTCAAGGATCGATGACAATCTTTGGTAAAATTGAGCGATATAAATACTTGTATCGAGTAGAGAATATTGCTGTGGTGTGTTGGGTTCAATATTTGTCAGTTAGATTGCACATTTCCACAGTTTCTGACGGATGGACGCGGGCGAATCTTTTTGTGCAATTACGTACTTATATCCCCCGTTGATAGATAAAAAATATGTAATTGTAGGCCTAATTTGCATACTCAATGAGAAACTACTTTAATTCCATACAGGTAAATGATGGCAATTTCAAACTTGTGGCATTTGGAAGTTATGTGAATGTGAACATTGTTGAGTCAGATTATGCTAATAAGGACCTCATTTGCATAAATGATAAATGTTAGCATAACCTTCTGTTATTTGGGTGAAGACGATCAACTGCTATGATTTATAATTGATGGGAAACACTCCTTATACGACAGTCATAAAGGTTAAAATCATTTGGCGAAGCTATGAGGTCGTGGAACTCTAGTTTATGGCATCACATCGGCCAATCGGCATAACAAAGTGGCGTCACGCCTGCCAATCACAGCGCTGGGCGCCGGGCATTGGTCGCAAGATCTGATTTTCCGTTCGTGCCGAACGCCCCAAATCTTTATTTTTGTGTAGCCTTGTTCATTTCCAAGCCCAAGCAGACGTGTACATGTCCTTTTCCTGATGAGAACCGGACTTTTGTGATGACTGAACGTATATACATGGTGGAGTATTTGAATTTTTCGTGGGGTGACATGAAGCATAAGTATATGAATGGTTTATTTGCGTCCCAAGACAAAACATACATAGCAGCCTACATTGGCTGAAGTGAAGTATGGTTTACATACAAAAATAGTCTAAAAGCATTAAAGATACATACTATAAACATTTCATACTTACAATACTCAATTTGAAATATATGCGTACTCGTTTACGTGCTCTTTTGCGGCGCCAACACTTTGTCATTGAGTAGGTCGACCAGGTAAGGTAGTGTAGTCTATACGATATCTAGCGGTCCTACATTTGAACTGCGTTATCTGGTGTTTAGACCTATCAAAGGTTCTTGCCATGGAGACTCATACGGTTTGGAGGCAACAAATTAGCAAACGTCGTCTGTTGCGTAGAGATGGCAATGACAATTGGTTCAATGACATGCTGTAGCTAACAAAGATGGGGCCGAGAATTATACGACAGGCTCTTCTTTGTACACTCTCAATCGCTCGGGATTGGGCATTAGTGATACCTGGGTGCCACACAGGGCATGCATATTCCAGAGTTGGCCGTATAAAGCCAACGAAGACTAGTGTCAAGTCTGTAGTGTCAAGACCATGTCTCTTAAATACCCGCAACAGGTACTGCGGCTCCCCTTGTTGACCATCATGTTGACGCGGGCGTCCCCCCCCCCCCCCATTTCAGGTTAGCTTGGAAGATCACCCCCAAGATCTTAGCGAACAGTACGATTTCAAGTGTTGATGTTCTGACAGTCAGCATAGGTCGGGGAGGGGGGTTCCGCATGAAACATACCAGCATCACCATACACTTTGAGGGGTTGAGTTTTTCCCTTACCGTAAAAGCTGCAGATGTCATATTTGAGATGTAGGTACCTTAAATAATGGTGAACACACCTGGCCATGAATTATGCTAATGAGCACCTCATTTGCATAATTTATGCATAAACTTGCATTTCCCTTACCGTAAAAGCTGCGGATGTCACCTTTAAGATGAAGGTACCTTTCGGAAAGGTGAATGCACCTGGACATAAATAATGCTAATGAGGACCTCATTTGCATAATTTATGCATAAACTTGTACTTCCCTTACCCTAAAAGCTGCGGATGTCATCTTTAAGATGTAGGTACCTTTAGGAAAGGTGAATGCATGTGGACATAAATTATGCTAATGGTGACCTCATTTGCATAATCAATGCATAAACCTGAAATTTCCTTACCGTAAAAGCTATGGATGTCATATTTAAGTTGTAGGTACCTTTAGGAAAGGCGAATACACCTGGCCATAAATTATGCTTATGTGGACCTCATTTGCATAATTTAGGCATAAACTTGTATATCCCTTACCGTGAAAGCTACGGATGTCATATTTGAGATGTAGGTACCATTAGGAGAGGTCATAAAACCTGGCCATAAATTATGCTAATGAGGGCCTCGTTTGCATAATTTATGCATATGCCTCACCGTACAGGCATGTAGATACCTTTAAGAGAGGTGAACACACCTGTATATAAATCATGCTAATGCGGACCTCATTTGCATAATTTATGCATAAACTTGTTTTTTCCTTACTGTAAAGGCTACGGATGTCATATTTGAGATGTAGGTACCGTTAGGAAAGGTCAGAAAACCTGGCCCTGAATTATGCTAATGATTGCCTTATGCATAATTTATGCATATCCCTTACCATAAAAGCTACGGATGTCATATTTGAGATGTAGGTACCTTTAGGAAAGGTGAACACACCTGACCATAAATTATGCTAATGCAGACCTCCTTTGCATGATTTATGCAAAAATTCATAATACCCTTACAGCCAATGCTAAGGATGTCATATTTGAGGTGTAGGTAATGGGAGGGGAATATCCTGCATTTTCCCGAAAATGTTGCCATTCTAGTCTACTATAGTATCACAAGGACGTGCTGAACATCATGCCTCCCACCAAGCAACCTCTGTGAACACCCGGCAAAACTTGAGAAGATCCAAGCATATATAGAAAGGCAATGTTTTGTAACGGAACGATATATAACTTGTTACCGCTTGGGCAGTCTACCGTAGTGCACGCTTTACGGGGAGGGGTGCGGTGTCGGATAAACAACAGTAGCTCCTCGAAAAAACATCCTGCAGAGCTAGAATAACAACCGAAACGATCATAGGAGCCCCAGCAAACCGAATTTTCAAACTTCCGGCCTAGATTCTCACTCCACCTATCTAAAAATGGCAGAAAAAGGACACTACAACGAGAGTGTGCTCCGGCCTTTAGATATCTGCTAGGAACTCCTCGAGTTATGGTGCCTTTCTATATCTGATTGGCAGATGCCTTTCTGATATCTATGTGCGTTTTGAACAAATTTTTGGCAGAACTACGTTGGTACTTTCCTTACAGTTAAGTAAGATCAACCCAGACACCTTCGCTATGGCAATAATTTGTAATTGCCACTTATTTTCTTCAAGGTGACGTGAACCATGTATGTGCATTCATTGTGCGTGGAGCCGCCAAGTCCGGTTTATCGTACTTTAACTTCCCTCCATGGAGGAGTAATTTGTTTTCTTCATGGTGACGTGAATCATGTGTATGCATTCATTGTGCGTGGAGCCGCCAAGTCCGGTTTATCGTTCTGTAAAGCCCTTTTTTCGTTAACGTAACGTGACGTGAACCATGTGTATACATTCATAGTGCGTGGAACCGCCAAATCTTCGCCGGCAGGCTGCAGAGCTCCTCCATGGAGGTTGCTCGTACAGCCAACTCTCGGAGTTTGCTCGCACACGGTACAGCGGCTACAGCCCCTATTGCACTTTCCGGGACCAACCACTAATGCTGTCCGTCTCTGCTAGAGCATTTCTCAGAATGGAAATCTGGGCTGAAGGATTGTTTGAATCAAGATTCGAATTCATCAAGAAACTAGAGTTCCACGAACACATTATCTTCGCCAAATAATCAAGGCTTATTATTGATAGTAATTAATATTTACATGCTTATCACCCCCTGCAAATTTGATCATACACCATGCTGTTTGGAAGTTATGAGGGGCAGGGTGAAAATCATTTGGTGGTACAGGACTAGTAAGTAGCTCCAGGAAGGCATGTGTACCCGATATTGGTCGATTACTCGCGGCCGTGCACGCGCGTGCATCGCGAGAATACCGCCCAAAACAAGTGCCGTGGTCGCGCGTGCACACGGCCACTTCGGGCCTTCCTTGCACGTGCGTGGTTAGTTGCCATTTACACCGGTAGTGCACGCATTTATTTCCTAAGGACAGATCGCGAGAATACCGCCCAAAACAAGTGCCGTGGTCGCGCGTGCACACGGCCACTTCGGGCCTTCCTTGCACACGCGTGGTTAGTTGTCATTTACACCGGTAGTGCATGCATTTATTTCCTAAGGACAGATCGCGAGAATACCGCCCAAAACCAGTGCCGTGGTCGCGCGTGCACACGGCATCGCGGCTGAGGGCAGTACTAGCATGTCCATCGGATCTGAATTAGCGCTCAAACCTCCTTGCTCAAACAAGACAAAACGCGTCAGAATCTAAAGTGTTTAGTAAAGGACGCAAGTTGACAATAAGTTGAACGCATCTGGAACAAAGACTATACCAAGTAGGCGAAACAAATGACTTCGTTCAAAACTTAAACAAAACAAAACGCGTCAGAACCGTAAGTGTTAGAAAAGAACGTAAAGCTAATTTGACAATGAGCTGAAAAAACAAAACAAAAACAGAACCCCATGATTAACCAACATCGCATATTCCAACGTGAACGCATCTGGAACAAAGACTATACCAAGTAGGCGAAACAAATGGCTTCGTTCAAAACTTAAACAAAACAAAAACATGTCAGAACCTTAAGTGTTAGAAAAGAACGTAACATTAATTTGACAATATGTTGAAAAAACAAAACAAAATAAAAACAGAATGATTAACCAACATCGCATAGACTATTTCCAACGTGAACGCATCTGGAACAAATATAATACTATTTAGTAGGCCTAATGGTCCTTTCTTCCGTTCTGACGGTAAAATTACCTGAAAAAGTGTAGAAATGTAAGAAAGTGGCGAAGCTGCTAGGAAGTGACGAAATTGATGATAACAAGGGAGTTAGGGAGATAATAGCCTATGATTTATCCAGACGAGAGGAAAACTACTCTGCCCTTAACATCACAAACCCACAAAATACTAGTACGTAAATATTGATGGGATATCTGGATCTAGAGATAAAACGTGTTGCATTTTGATTACAATCAGTTATTTACTGAATTCTATCTCTACTGTGAAACAGATCGCTGTGTATGTGCGTAGTCTGAATTGTTTACTAACAGTTACGCACATTCACAGAAGAACCTAATTGCACGGACATTGCAACATGTTCATTCATGATCATCATCATCATCGGTCGACCCCCGGGGGGGGGACGGGGCAAGTCCATGCACAACCGCTGACCACTCCATCCTGTCTGCCATGGCCGCACTCAGGTCCTCCATATGAACTCCATATTCATGATACGATATATGGCAAGTATTACATGGAGGTTAATCAGACAAGTACTGAGTATCTAACCATTCTGAGACGAAATTACTTTTAATGGTAACAAGATTGGATATACATGTATTAACAGGACATGATAAAAGTTACAAGGAAAATGTTGGTATAACATATTTGTACTCTACATGGGCACACAGTTGACGGCGGCTTTCAAAGGCGGGCCTTCATATTAGCTAGACACGGCTTCATCTGTTTTACACATGCAGTGGGAAATTATTGTTTTTTTACCTCCTGAAACAGGTAGGCCATTGAACACGAATTGGCGAAATTCGAGACACGAATTGCGCCACGTAGAGGCGCAATTCGTGGCGCGCAAAGCGCCACGGGGGGCTAAAGTCGAGATCTCGAATTCGTCCACGCGGAAGCGGTAGCGCGAAGCGCAATACAAAACCGGCACTGACATGGCTCGCATAGCGCCACCGGGGGGCGAAACTCGAGATCTCGAATACGTCCACCCGGAAGGGGCATCGCGAAGCCCGCAATGCAACATTACTGACATCATGAGTTACGTAACTATTTGTCCAACCAGTGGTGGCAGCGAAGCGCATATTTACGAAACACGGCTTGCGATTTAGCCATTATGATGTATTGTAGTCAGCTAATCGTAATACAAAACACGCACAGACCAAGGAGTCCAACCAGAGGTGGAGCGAAGTGCATATTTACGAATTCTGTTTCATATTTAACTTATCGAGTATGGGTAACAATTTCAGCATGAACTGTGGAAAAGGTACAGTTTTACTGGCCGATATCGAGTCCAAGTATCCACAACAATATCATCTACTTGTGCCATGCAAATATATGGATGGATTTCACCGAGGAGGAGAACATCTCGCCGCCGAAGATGACTCAACGCTGGTTTCTATTGGGGACGCCTTACCGCTGGCTTGGTCTTACCGGGTGTTGACTTTTCCCGCGCTCGAACCACGTGCGCTCGGCCTGGATTCAAAATGGCCGCGGTATTTGGAAAGGGGTCTATTAGCCCACGGACATGAACTTGCAATAAACTTTATAAACAAGTGGAAGAAACAAATGCCCATGTCGGTTGCTCACTTGGGTATTGTATGGACAGCTACTCCGCTTCAGTGGACATCCGCACTATCAACTCCCAGGTCAACGAGCAAGCCAACTCCGGTCTCGCCAGGATGAAGTCATAGCTGTCGTACATGAAGCCTCCGAACTTCATGTTTCACGCTTCCTTGTTCTTGGCGGTCAGGAATATGGATGCTCGACGGAAAACCCCAGATCACTGATGCACATGAGTATCGTTATATATTTTTAGCAGTTTTTTTAACAATGTTTTTGTTTTTCTACAATCGCTTTATTTTTAACTTACCTGACGACCTTGTCAATTTTGTTAACATTCGGATGTTTTTGGAAATAGTCTGCTTACACACTGCAAAGAATGCTGGGATAGCATCATATTTGCGTGGTAGCCATTTTGGATTTGAATCGACAATCATAGTGCTGGCATAGTTTGCAGCAAATTCACAAATAGACAAAATTGGACTAACGTTTTTTTTTTGTGCTTGTCTATGTACTTTCAGTGGTAGTTCTCTTGACACTAAGAACACATACTGTCTCATTCTTGCGTCTTATCGCACTATTTTTGTCACTATAAATGCGTTAGCGATTTGTCAGCCCCGTAACCAGGTCCTGTGAAAGCAAATAAAACGGAATGTTATTGATATAACGGTGATTAACAAACCAACGATTGCTGACTACAATATATTATAAGTTAATTTTAACAGAATGGCTAAATCGCAAGACGATACTCGGGTCCGTGTTTCGTAAATATGCGCTTCGCTGCCACCGCTGGTTGGACATATAGTTACGTAACTCATGATGTCTACATTGCGGGCTTCGCGATGCCCCTTCCGGGTGGACGTATTCGAGATCTCGAGTTTCGCCCCCCGGTGGCGCTATGCGAGCCATGTCAGTGCCGGTTTTGTATTGCGCTTCGCGCTACCGCTTCCGCGTGGACGAATTCGAGATCTCGAGTTTAGCCCCCCGGTGGCGGTTTGCGCGCCACGAATTGCGCCTCTACGTGGCGCAATTCGTGTTTCGAATTTCGCCAATTCGTGTTCCAGAGCCTACCTCCCTGAAAATGTGTATTCAGACTTTGTGTGAATTTTGTATTACAATTCATTCTGGCGCCAGAAAACAGCGCGATCGCACATGTTTCTCACATTTCCAGACTCTATTGTCCACTATCAACAATATATTTATGCACACAAAAACAGCGACATCTATTATCGCCTTGCACACACTACACATGCATTGTTCACATCTCACAGTATAATTCACCGCCGAAATTCTCACCGTTACAGACCGTATTGCCGGTACATTTACATAGTTAAGGAGACGATTAGATGACATGTATATGCAAAGATTTTTCATCGTAACTTGTCGAAAGTTGAAGGAAAACTAAGATTTTACATAAATGTAAAAACTATTCATAGATAGTTCTTAAAACATTTTAGCTTTTCTCCTACCTTAGAGGTTAGTTCAAGAAATCTTTTATTGGACAGAAAATAATTCTATGTACAAAAAATAGGGTTTTCAGGAAGAGACTTGTGCATGGTTTTTCTGTAAAGAAAGTTTAGAGGTTTCTACTTTCTAGTCACAACTTTATTGTCACTACCAGATATTGTTGTCAGCGAAAGATATATGTTTGTAAAATGAATAAATGCATAGGACAACTGTATGGAGTGCCATACGTTCAAGAAATGATGACGCTCATAAATTTCATAAATTTCATGCGTACGGATTTTGTGACGTGATTATTTACTGGACGTGAAAGTGATTTTTGGAAATTTCGAGCTGGGAATTTCAACATTTGTATCTTTGTGATATTTGAGTAAG
Source organism: Branchiostoma lanceolatum (assembly GCF_035083965.1). Classification (NCBI taxonomy): domain Eukaryota; kingdom Metazoa; phylum Chordata; class Leptocardii; order Amphioxiformes; family Branchiostomatidae; genus Branchiostoma; species Branchiostoma lanceolatum. Next base: position 18,368,205 of record NC_089736.1, read on the forward strand.
GCTTTTGACACTGCAGATCTTTCTTAGGCGTCTTCATTTTGATTCGAGGCCTTTCATAGTGATCTATGTACGGTACGGTATGCAGATTCTTTTCGACACACAGTTTTTAAAAAAAAGTTATTTTCCTTATGGAAATCAATGCGTGCACCGCCGGCTGTGAGTGGCATGAACCACGCGTGACCATTCTTTTTTTGCAGAATTCTCGCGATCTGTTCGTAGGGAATCAATGCGCGCACCACCGGTGTCAATGGCACTAACCACGCGCTTGCAATCAAGGTGTTTTTGTCGGGCTTTCTATTTTGTCCCCTTTACGTTATGACGCCAACGTGCTTTGGACAAAAGTGCCTAAACTGAACACGTCAAAAACCGGCCGGACCCACGCCTCTGCTTGGCAAGTAGTCCTGTGCTCCATTTGTTTATATGACCTACTTTTTCAAGGCCTTTGCTTACATGACCTGTTTTCGGGGACACACATGTTTGAGAGTCCCATTATGAAATGCAGCGGATTTAAAAACTTCCTTACTAATATGCCAATTAGCTCCTGATTTGCATAGTCGTTGATTATGTAAAGCACCATCTGAGCTATCTACATACCGAACATAAAAACGATCTGTCAACCCTTTCTCAAGTTATTCATGTCCGAAGTTGAAAACAGTTACACCCACTGCAATTCCAAACAAGTCGCTAGGGGGCCTTAACTTACACAACTTACTTCCTGTGGCATGAACTATCTACCACATAAAAATCATGACCAAAGCACTTGCAGAAAATATGCCCTCAAATTTTGAAGCTCGGCTGCAGTACCTTAAGTACCCACTAGAAGGCCCATTATCAAACTTGACCTTCCTTTCTGTAAACCCTACCCATCCACTAAATATCATGCAGAACCATGGACAGCTTCTCGAGTTGTTGGCGACAAATACGCAAACAGGCAAAGCCCGCTGCAGTACCGACGGAAAATGCCAGGGGAACCATTTTTGAACTTTACCTTCGTTCCTACAACCGCTACTCACCTACCAAAAATCATGAATATCCATTAACGTTTCCGTCACTTTTTTGCCTACATGCAAACACACATGCTGCAGTACTGTTGGAAAACGCCAGGTGAACCATTTTCGAAATTGACCTTTCTTTGCACAACCGCTACATACCTACCGAAAATTATGAAGATCCATCCAAGGTTTCTCAAGTTATGCTCTTGACATACATACAGACCCACCCAACAGCTGGAGTAACCGAAAACATAATCTTCTCGTCGAAGATGATAATTAGCGTCATTCGTGTAACGCGTACGCGACGACTCAAAGACACAACGGAGCGCGAGAGTTCGGAGCAATCATCATGGGACATGAGGGCGGACAGAGCCGACCCCGTCACGGCATGGGTTATCAGACCATACCAATAATAACATAGGGTGGCGTAGTTAGAAAAGTCAAAATGTCAAATGTCTCTTGACTGTTAATAATAAGTAGACACATTTAAACCATTAGCCACGCGGCCTGGCACCTTAGTTGCAATAAGCACCATATAGCCACTCAATCGTCGCCATGGCAATACGTTTTATTGCCTTTCTTGTTGTAAATTTGTTGATTTTGTATTCATAAAGATGTGGTATTTTACAAATAGCACCCGCTTTTGGGTTGTCTATGCCTTTAGGATCGTATTATAGAATTTTGGCACCAGAACTGCAGATGTTCTGAATTTAAAAATCTCCACTCAGATTAATATTTTGAACTAATTTTCAACACGGTTCGCGTCATTTCCGCCCATTTCCAGCGTTGGTAAATAACGCGAAAGCAACTCGCGCAAAGTCTCTAGCCGTAGCCTGGCGAAAATCCCCAGCCCGGGGCGGGAAGTGCGCTTATTCCAAGACGCTCAAACGACACAGCAATTCTCTATCTGGTCAACGTTGAACAACTTGAACTACTTCATGGTTTTCTTTTGACAGACAGGATGGGTCTATTCTTTTTTGAATCCGAATCAGACCTCCTTGATTGAGTATTGTAGGGTTCGGCATCACTTTGCTCGAAAGAAATTTTGGTCAGGCTAACCAAGGACACTATATAATGTCCTTGGGCTAACGCAAGAATAGCCGTGGCGACGATAGAAGGGCGTTTTCGCTTGTTATACTAGTATAACATAACAAGCAAAACGCCCTTCTATATTCGCCATCGGAGACCATCGTGTACTCCTTTCGCTAGCCGTGGCGACTATAGAAAGGGTTTTTTCTTGTTATTATGTGCTAGTATAACATAATAAGAAGCAAAAACGCCCTTCTATAATATAACATAAGAAGAAGCAAAAACGCCCTTCTATGATATAACGTAATAAGAAGCAAAAACGTCCTTCTATAATATAACATAATAAGATACAAAAACGCCCTTCTATAATATAATATAACGTAATAAGAAGCAAAAACGCCCTTCTATAGTCGCCACGGCTAGCGCAAGGAGTATAAGTCGATTATCTCCGATGGGTTGGTAGACTGATTTTTTTGCAATGCCTCAGAAACTGACGCACATTCATGTTCATTACTATTACCACACATGGCATACCGGAAACGTAACATGCATAACCGAATCGGTCCGGGGTGTGCAACTTGGGCTTTAAAAGATTCCCGCCACTGAGTCACGAGGTGTACTGCCGCAGTGCGGCAACGCCACTCCTTTACTAGACAACATGTGTAAATATAAATAAAAACAAAACCATTGCAGCTTGAATTGACTGAAGAAACGTGCTAGTAACGCTATTCTAAGCATGTGAAGATTTTTGTTAAAAAATAAAGCTGCAAAACGGAAGGGAACGGTAAAATTACTTGGAATAACATGACCCTATGGACCTCATTTACTGGCGAAGGAATATTTGACTCTGCTGCCCCTGATGAACTGACTCACGGGGATGGGAGGAATATCCATCCGCGCTTATAACATTAGGATTTTGGTATAGACAAATTGTGTGCGTACTGGAGCCCCAGTTTTACCGTTCACTGTTTGTCTACATCTGGTCCAACTATTTGAACAGAACAATTGGTGTTCAGATCAAGGCCAGGTGACATATCTAGCGGGATAAGACTCGGGAGGTGAGGAAAATCGGCTGGGACTGGCGAAGGTTGGTGAGTATGTTCACGTCCGCCATGTTCAATATGTCCACCATCACGTGCTCGCCATTCGGGGGACAAAAATTCAGGCAGAATTCCTTCAATACGACCATAGTGTCTTGAAGAATTTACATGTTCCTGTCAGAACAACAAATAGATACCACTGAAGATACTGTCAAATCGTCCGCAACGTGAAAAGAGCCTGGCATATTGAAGAAACAACCGATATTTTCTTCCCATACTGTGCATGCTTGCAACGCCCTCTTGTCTTGAGGTTCTGACCAGTCACTGCAGTTAGCTGCCATTTATGTCCTTTTTTAGTACAGGCAACCAAGGATTTCTATAGTAATGACAGACTGGGTAACTTTTGAATGATGAAGCGTTTTCTTGAGTCTAACGTCTGTGCTAATATATCATTTTGACTATTCTTTCAATGGCTATGTTTGAAGCCTTTCGTGCAAGTGTTACAAATGATGTGTTATAATTTTTTATCATAAGCGCCGGTTGCTATCTTCTTTTTTAATGACTGTTGTCTTTATTTATTTGTCTGAACCTGCGGGACTGTGGCACAGTGGATACCGCTGGCTGCATCTGATGACTTCAGACGGGGTGGCCGAAGGACCGTCTGCCGGCGAGCCGCAACTCCACTCGGTAAGGTCGTCAGTTTTATTGTTTTAATATTATGTATGTAGTCGTCAAGTTGGCAGGATGAGGCACTTGATATGTTTCTTGTATTCATGTGCCAAGTATCGGCAGGAAAATCTTTGGAATGAGAGGTAGGAGTGCGTGGAAAGCAAACGAAACCACTAGTGACCTTTGGCAGTGCTGCATACCATGGGGAGGGCGCGCCCCCCTCCCTCCCTCCTTCCCTCCCTCCTTCCCACTTAGGTACTACGGTGACTTAGTGACATGTTTTAAGTACCATTTTGGCCCCAAAATTGAAATTATTCTCGAGAACAAAGCCTTCATGTGAATGACATGTACCACCTCTTTTCAACATATTTGCATTATTATTTCGTATTTCAACTGTGCAAAAACAAGCTACACAAGGTCCTCTTGAGTTTCTGAAACCAGTACAAAATAGACACTTCAACAGTGCTGAAACAATCCAACCATCCATTGTTACCCCTCATTTCTGCCTCTCGTTATAGTGTCGGGATTAGTTGGTTGGTCACTTTAACCTAGCCGCGGCGACTCTAGTGGGAAGACGTATTTACTTGTATATTATACAGTGTCTTCCAACAGAGTCGCGGAAAGCGACGTGAAAAAACCCGAACATGCCGTGTCTGATGCACCAAGATCCCCTTTTTCTCTGGTTTTCTGCAGGTCCCGGGTTTCCCTGAAGTCTTACCGAGTGCACCGGCGTGTTAATGGTCTTCATTTCCCCCTAAGTAGCCCGCAACGTGACCTTTGTCAACTGATTCTGACGTCGAGCAGAAAGTCAACAGACTGGGCCGCCATGATGGATTTCTTCGGTGATGTTCGGTGCCGTAGTCGGAAGCGATCGGTAGCCTTTCGGGTTATGATCGGAAGCGCTTCGGTAAATGCTCATACCCCGAAAGGCTACCGAACACTTCCGACGACGGCACCGAACATCACCGAAGAAATCCATCATGGCGGCCCAGTCTGTTGACTTTCTGCTCGACGTCAGAATCAGTTGACAAAGGTCGCGTTGCGGGCTACTTAGGGGGAAATGAAGACCATTAACACGCCGGTGCACTCGGTAAGACTTCAGGGAAACCCGGGACCTGCAGAAAACCAGAGAAAAAGGGGATCTTGGTGCATCAGACACGGCATGTTCGGTTTTTTCCACGTCGCTTTCCGCGACTCTGTTGAAAGACACTGTATAATATACAAGTAAATACGTCTTCCCACTAGAGTCGCCGCGGCTAACTTTAACCTTGCTAAAGCTAAAGGTGCTGATGAAATGCTAGTACAATGCTTAGGTAGGTTCAGAAATATTTTTATAGGTTTATTTAAGTTGGATCTGCAGATAGGATGGAGTCTTGCTTTTGATAAATAGTATAATTGCTGAACTACGTATAGACTATCCTCCCACCCAACTAGCGCAGCAAAAGAGGCAAATATTTGCTCGCTCATTTGCTATGCTCTTTCTTCTCCTTTTAGTTTTATACTATTAGCTGTACTTGGATCTCTGCTACCATTTTTCATCCTCGTTAAACCAGGACCCATATCGCTCCATGTTACATCGGTCGCGGAATGGGCCCTGGTAAAAAGCTTCGCCACATATGGTTATGGCAGGTCGACGAGGCTTGCTCATGAATGAATAATGAGCTGACCTTATTTGGCACAAACGGCAGTTGTAGCTCATGAATGATTAATGAGCTAGCCGTAACACGTAACCTGATTGGTCGATAGCTTTCCAGCGTTCTTTGAGCGTTGGCTTCCGATGAGAGGAAGCAAACCCTCTGATTTGCTGAAGCTGTTTTGGTGGCGACGTCGTCATAACCATATGTGGCGAAGCTTTTTACCAGGGCCCATTCCGTGACCGATGTAACGTGGAGTGATATTGGTCCTGGTTTAACGAGGACGCCATTTTTATGCTCACCGTCTAACTCTTGTGCAGCAAGCTTTTTTAAAAGCATTTATTGTTTGGCGTACCAATAAATCTATGCTACATATATTTATATGTAATCAAACCGACTGCTGTTATTCACTATAGTGGGATGCTATGATGTGACATAATTTTTTGGGCCCTGAATATTGCAGTGGTAGAAATCCTTTTTTTCAGTGTTCTGCAATATTGCAGAATGTCAAAATTTTGTTCTGCAATTTGATTATATTTTCTGCAAATACACAAGCCTCCATATACTTCAACCTTCTCAACTTGATAATGCCTACTTATATCTAGCTTTGCAACATTGCTGTGATTCTTTATTCTCTCACTCTATCTTTAATTTTTACTAGCAAAAGTTGAAACAGGAATAACATACACGTGTATGAAAATTGCAACGCAAAAGCGTATTTATTCAATATTGATAAAATTAAATATTTGTTTATAATTAAAGAATGTGTATTGAAATTTAAAAAAAATTCAACAACCTGCCTGATAAGGAGGAAAAGGACATTATATGCTTGCAAGGAATACGTGTTCTGATGCGTAATAAGATCGCACGACCTGTGACAAAAATCACAGCCACGGCCAATGGAAAAAAAATGAAAAGATTTTAAAGAATTGGAAAAAAATGAAAAATGAAAAAAATAACGCAAACCTTGGCCTCTGCATGATTTTTTTTCATAAATCTGAAAAATTGCTATCGGTTTTAAACATCGGACTCCGACTTGGGACAGTCTCCAGATGTTTTTCACGTGGGCGCCCCCCTCCCCACTGTCTCGGCACAAATGTTCCGCCTGTTTTTTTTATTCTGCAAAATTGCAGGTTGTTTAATTTTTCTTCTGCAATCTTGAAAATCTTCCTGCAATTCGCAGATTGCAGACGGGTATTTCGAACGCTGTATTGCAATGCAATATTATACAAAATATAAGGTTCCTCCAACTAACTGTGTCCAGAAATTGATGTCAAATATAATACACTACTAGATTTTCATGGAGATTCTTATACTTTTTCTGCATTGCATATTCAGCAGCAATAGCTAGACTAATGTAGGGGAACATTGTGCCTACCAAGTCATGTGCTGACCCTTCACTGTAAGAGTTTTGTAGTGCACATTTTCTGACACATTTCTTGAACTTTACTTTTTCACGCGCAAATTTTTCACGCGCAAGTTTTTCACGCGCAAATTTCTCACGCGCACAAAACCCCAACCCCTTGTCAGGGATGTTTTGATATATCTTGCAATATACTTACGTTGTTTGGGGAATTCTGTAAATCTTGAAATGTTAGAGCTGGCTTTATTTTCATGGTTTTGGCTTCTCCACCAAAAAGTTGTGCGTTACCACAGAATTGTTTCCACTGCAAACTTAAAACACCACGAAAACCTCCTCTTTAACCCTTCTACCATGAAATTGAGTTCCACTTGGTACATCTTCCGTTAGGGGATATTGTGATCATGCAAACCAAATAGCATACTGTTTATATATCATCATCATCATCATCATCATTTATTGAAAACAGATGAATATGACACAAAATTCTGCATCTGGATATCAGGTACAATAACCATCTTAGGAAAACGTTTAGGCTTTCTTTCTAGTTATTTCATGTTGGTCAAATGTTTTGGGTGCACTATTTTTATGGCCAGAGTAGGTCCAGAACACAAGAGGACGGAGTGAGTGTTCATAATTTTTTTTAAAGACATTTGATTTGCAAAGATGGAAGCACTTGTTTCCATCTATAAAACAGGATGTTAAACCCTTAAACTAGCGTAATGGGCTGGCAGCTTTTTGATGATGTTATTTTGATACGATACAAATTTGTAGGTTGGACTGCCTGGGCAAATAAGTAGGTGTGGGCACAGGACTGGGCGTGATAAGGCTGCACCATGTGCTGTCCCTCGTCAAGGGTTTCTATTTTGGAGCCGTGTACCAAGCTGGGCATTAGACCAGCTGTCATTTTTCTTCTCTATATCAACAGTTTCAGCTGTAATGTACTGTAAATATTGAGATGTTGGGGGTGGTTTTCATGGTGACCTCTCTCCACTGCCAAGTGATCACATTGAACCTTTATCCTCCTCAAACACATACTGGTGATACATGCAGGGTGCGAAATACAGTTATGCAACATGTAATTTGCAACCGATTTGCAATATTAGCACGCAGAAATTATATGAATTTGCAATTTTGCAAGTTGAAAATACCGGTGGATCATGTTAGCACTGCAAACTTCTGAAGTGTATTGAGTTGGGAAGGGTAAACCACCAAAAATCAGCTGAATTTTGCCATCAAGAAAGGCAAACATTTTTTTGCTGGTAATATTTCTTCTAATAAAGGACGCACCCTAAATAAATTGTCAACCACTTTCATGCGAGCTGAGATAGTCGGCAGAAAAACCTGAACTAGAGTTCCATGAACACATTATCTTCGCCAAATAATCAAGGCTTATTATAGAGAGTGATTAAAATTTACATGCTTATCACCCCCTGCAAATTTGATCATGCACCATACCATTTGGAAGTTATGATGGGGCGAATGAGTCCAGTCTAGAAAGGGTTAAAAATCATTTGATGGTACAGGACTAGTATATGTGTCTATGGTGCTGATATACGTTATAACTGGTCATCACAAAAATATGAGTATGTTGCTATAATATGGGCCACAAAGGTTCGATATTGCAGTGTTGTAAGTTGAAAGTGATGATGAAATGGCACAGTCAATATATATGAATAGAATACATCTTTATTCCATATCATACACATCTTGAAAACATAGTACTTGTGACTTTGCCGCACCTAGCAGTGGTGCAGTTTTTGGTGCAGTGTACTCTCCAAGCAGAGGAGTGGGTCTGGCTGGTTTTTAACGTGTTTTTAGGTGTTTTTGTCAGGATTTCTATTTTGTCCTCTTTTAGTTATGTCAGACATGCCTGAACTGAACACTTTAAAAACCAGCTGGACCCACACCTCTGCTTGGAGAAAAGTGGGTGCCTGATCTGTTTATTTATTTGACCTGTACGTTTATGCAAGGCCATCTGTTTGCATGACCCGACACTGTCCCATGTCCCATAATGAAATGCAGTGGGTTAACAAACTTTCCTGACTAATTATGCAAATAAGCTCCTGGTTTGCATACTTAGTCATTGATTATGTAAAGTACCATCTGAGCTCTCTACATACCAAACATCACGACGATCTGTCGACACCTTCTCATGTTATTCATGTCCGAATGTCAAAACAAAAACACCCACTGTAGTTCTAAACAAGCCGCTAGGGGGCCCAAATTTACAGAACTTACTTTCTGTGGCATAAACTATCTACCACACAAAATTCATGACCATAGCACTTTCAGAAAATATGCCCCAAAATTTTCAAGCTCCGCTGCAGTACCTTAGGTACCCGCTAGAAGGCCCATTATCGAACTTGACCTTCCTTTCTTTAAACCCTACCCACCCACTAAATATCATACAGATCCATCAACAACTTCTCGAGTTATGCTGGCGACATACAAATACACATCCACAAAAATCCCGCTGCAGTACCGAAGGAAAATACCTCCGTTTTCACAACATCTACACACCTGCAAAAAATCATGAAGATCCATTAACGTTTCCGTCACTTTTTTTGCCTACATGCAAACACAAAAAAATCCAAAGTCCGCTGCAGTAAGGACGCAAGGTGAACCATTTTCAAACCAGACCTTCCTTTGCACAACCACTACACACCTACCAAAAATCATAAAGATTCATTGAAGCTTTCTTGAGTTATGCTCCTGACATACATACAGACCCACCCAACAGATTTTTCAACCGAAAACATAATCTTCTCCGAGTACAAGTACTCGGCGAAGATAATAAAGTGTGCATCCCAGTTTTGCCAGCGGCGGCACCTGGGGATTCCCCAAGACATGGCAACACCCCAATATTGCACGGCACCCTTTAAAAAAGTATCAATGTATTCTTATGTTGGCAATGCGCCCAATCGCCAGCCATAGAATTTGCAGAAAAACGTAACCATAATCTGAGGTCAACACTTAGTTATCTTACACATATACAGTCACAATTTCATAAGTTTGCGATCGGAACGCAGAATGAAAAAATTCGGGATTCAACAGTTCTCAATTTGCCAAACTAGCGGCACTGTAAATAAACTGAAGTATGTGCCGCTTGCACTGACTTCCAAGTTTCCAGCACTTTCCGTGATAACTTGAGGGACGAATCGTGAGAAAATTTCAAATTTATGTATTTCCGTATGAACCTCGCTAATCTCCGTAGTCACGATCTCAGGGTTTTGGTAAAAGTTGGAAAAATAATCCCTGGATGTTTCCAGTGGATATTTGTTGTAGCAAGCATTTGCATTTGTTTCTTTAACTTGGGGCGTACGCATGATGACAGAAATAACAAATCAAAAGCCACTGCATCAACCCATGGTCCTTCAAGCCCAGGTGGCAACGAGAACCACTCGGATTGATCTAGAGCACTGCCTTGTGAGCAAGGAGAAGGCGGAACATTTTCTTGTGCCGAGACAGTGGGGTTGTGGGGCTGCACCCACGTACGTGAAAAACAGAAACAGTCCACTGAGCAGTCTCCCTGATTGTCCGGAGTCTAACTGAAAGTTGCCTTCAAAAGAGGCTTGGCTACATTTTTATTGATCTCGTAATGAAGGCCGCTAAAAACTTCAATCGTTCCAAAACGCTCTTTATTTTGGGTGGCTTACGCTACAACCTATAAACTGTTCTGATCAATTCCCGCCATCTTGATCACGTGAAACACAGCCATCTACAAATCAGAGCACAGGTTATTCGACGTGAGCCAATCAGAGCTCAGAACACACAGCATTTTGCATATTCATGAGTATTCAATATGATTCCTGCGGCCGCTCAGCCTGGGTTGTGTAAATCTTTTCATATCCCGGAAGAAAAGGAACTGTTCGATGGCTGGTCCTTCATTGCAAATCCTTTTGAGGTTTTGGGTTTTTAGTCGTGCTCTGTCCACGTTCGTAGGACACAAACATGGTTTTCAGAAAATTCATGACCTGAATGACACTTGTGTAAACTTGGAAAGACCGACTTACATCTTGAAAAACACATCTTTAATGAGATCAACATTTGGAAAAAGGTGCCGACATAGATTGTGTTCGAGCATAACAATACTAAACAAGAATTCGGAGACCTCAAATCTCCACTGTCACATGACTTCCAAATGCCACAAGTATGACATTCCAATATGGAATTACAGTATTTTCTCATTAATTATACAATCAATGTCCCTTTATTTCTCAGTTACAACAGATGTTGCATTTTTTAACTGTGGTACCATTGAACAGAGTGGGTTTTTAAAATGCCCCCTTGATTATGCAAATTAGATTCTAATTTGCATTATCACCATTTCAAGTAACACTTAACCCTAGTAGCGCAGCACCCGACATATTCCACATGCATGTTCTGTACGCGAGCCCCGACATTTGTCGGTTTCAGGGTATTCCCCGATTGAACACGCAAGACTGATACGCTTTGACCCGGAAGTAACCTAGAAGTAACCATGTGATACTAGAAACTGCTAAAGTCGGGTCAAGGGTCAATATTGTAGTTACGTAATCCAATCCCAGAGTTCTTTGCGGACCTAATTATGCTAATGAGCAACATGGCAGACCAAGTTGCAGACCAAAATTTTCTTCTTGTAATTTTCTTTGTTTTTATGGCTCAATCCTTTGTTTAAACGCTAAAATGTCGAAGTTTGCTCGGTCTTAAGTGCATAAAGGGTCTTTCTTCACCGATTCTGAGGCAGAACATCCTACATTGGGCAGGAATTTTTGGAAGAAATGCTTCAAAACATCAGGAAGCTGATCCCACATGGGCGCGTTCCCAATCTCATGGTAAATTGGGACTTGCCCCGCGAAATTGACCTTGGTCACCTTCATGGTAGTGGTTGAGGGCCAGAATGTGCCAAATAGCTGACGATTCAGTGACAGCTGGAACTCTACCTCACCTGGAGTTTACTGAATCTTACAGAGAAGGTCTAATTTATGCAATCCCTGTAATAAATTATGATGTCATTCAATCTTTAGTCTGTACTTGTAAGTTTTTGACATGTCATAGTGATTTTTAGATGCAATCTTGCCACAGGCATAGCTGTTATGAACTTTTACTTTACTTGATTACTTATGTCTATGTTGCTGATAATTCAATGGTACTTCATCAAATTGCATGTTTTATGGCTTTTTATGTACATAATTAGTATTTACATTGATAACTTTTATTATGAGCTTATTGTACATTTTCAAACAATGTAGAACTAAGAAGTTGTAAGCTTTGTGTTGTGATGGAAGAAGCTTGTGTCCAATTTCTTTTGAAGTCATAGAAAGAAGTATACAATACTATATAGGAGCAACAGATAAAACATTGAATCCTTTGAACAGTCTGTTCAGCACCAAGGATAATGTCCAATCATTAACTCACCTGTAGCAGTACCTGCCTGATTTTTTTCCCTCAGATGGGCAAGGTTAATGTTTTCAGCAGTCTTCAGATAGTTTGTAGTAAAAAAATACTCACTTTTAATGTAGAATATGAAAGTATAATACAATGGTTTAATAAAAAAAGTATGTTTTATTGCCGCTATTAACCCTTATCACAGACAGAATTGTAGATGAGTGCAACATTTCTTGAGAATACACATTGTTAGTTTTCCAATGATATATACATTGATGGGGTTACTGTAAAGCAAAGTAACTAAAAATAAGCAATATCAAACTAGTACCCCTTGTTTGAAAGGTGTCTGGGAATAGAACTCCAGCAGGACAAGGGTTAAGCTATCCACATAATAGAAACAAGTACACAGGTTTGGTAGTGTACCCCTTTGTGGTTTGACCACCAGCTATTTGGACCTGGGGAATTCTTGTTCCAGATTTGAAACTAACAGGTGTGAGCTACCACAATATGCCTATAATGGGCATATACATGTAGATAAATCTCATTACATATGCCAATTCAGTCCCAATTTGCATAATTTGCCATTCATTGTGTACATCTCCATCTAAGCTACCTGCATAGTAAATAACATGAAAATCTGTTGCTCCTTTCTTCAGTTATTCTCCTTAGAAGATTTTGACAAATACGCCATTGCAGTTCCAGTGACACATACCAAGGGGCCCAAAATCGACCTTGACCTACCCACATACCAAATATTACAATCCATCTACACGTTCTTCAGTTATGCTGACTGTAAGCATCCGGAGACACACACATACACACACGCAAACACACTCAAAACAATATCCCCATGAAGAAGTCTTTTTTATGGAGATAACAAAACAAGGGAATGTGAATTTCTGATGGTGTATGGCTTCCCCAAGCCCTCAGCTTCATTGCAAACACAAAATACAAATTTTTCGATTTTCTACTGACTTCTTGGCAAAATCTGTGTCGAAATTTTTCAGAGTGGATGGCCTCTGTCTGCGTTCAGGCCGTCTCAAGTTAGACCAGACCAGTCATTTGACAGGAGGATGCCCCACTGGCGGAAGCGCTGCTTGTTGACCTCTCAAAACCTGTTTCATGTTGCAATTAGCCCTCGGGTAAAAACTCGCAAATAGAACTTTTATACCAGAAACTTTTAGTATTTCCCTTTAATACGGTAAATGCTAAGGGTGTCATATTGGAGGTGTAACCTATCATGACCAATTATCGTCCAATTTATTCAAAACGTTTAATGTTTATCAAACCATGGGAAGAAATATCAGGTCTGCTAAAAAGAAAAATGCATGGTCTGTAAGTTTTCTCTGCCTGTTTTACGCCGTGCAAGCATGTATTTATACTGAGGTGTATGATGAAGAATTGTGCTAGGGTTACCCATTATCGTCCACTTCTAGCGCTATGCTATGTCTTTTTCCTTCTTGAAAAACATAGACCGGAAAAAATGCACAGTACCTGTCCAAAGTAGTCTACAGAAAACAATGTTGCACAGTGAATGTCACCAACATGAGCAGCACATGGCGTTCACGTGATAAACGCATGGCCATGATGTTATGCCTTACCAAAAATGTACCATCGGAACGGGGGTCGCTAGGTTGTATGAAACCTTCCTAAAACTGGCAAGAATTTCAAACCTCGAATCACCATAGATAGTCTGAACGTCAAAGAAAGGTTTATGTCAGCTACTTTTAAAAGATACTAGCTATCGTGCAAGTTAAAAAAACATGATGAAGTACGCGTTGTCGAATTACATATGAAATATGTCATGCATGACGCTTCCGTGCAACTTGCTGTTACTGGTTCAGGAGTTTATCCTGTTATGTCGCTGGTCGTAAACCTTTTTCATTGTTTTGCATAAAAGAGAGTGATGGCTAAGGATTAGAGCTGTGTACCGGTACACTGTACCGATATAGTACCGGGTACAATCAATTAGGTACAGGTCCAAGATACCTGACCCTGCTGTATCGGTACTGGACCTGACTCAGGGGATTGCCACTTTGACAGATAAAATTACTATGAAATTACCGTGGCAGTGCTCTAAAGCCACTCTAAAGCACAGAAAACACATTTGCATGGCTGGAGTCAAATTTTTATCTGTGTTTTCATAAAAACAATACCTAGCACAATCAAATATTATGTTTTTACCAGTTCAAACATGCCTTTGCCCTTATTGAAAATCTGGCATTTTCCGAACAAGTAGTTTAGGTACAGTTTCAGGTCCGGACCTGTACCTAAACCCGTGTACCTGTACCTAAAATTTGTTTAGGTACACAGCTCTACTAAGGATCATACTTATGACGTCCTTTATTGCTCATCAACATGTGGACATGACCCAAATTGAATGATAACTGGTAGTGCATGATAATTGGTCATGTTACGTTATAGCTTTAGGAAAAGTGAATACGATGGAACAGGGCTCGAAATAGTGGGTGCATGTGCACCCAGTGCACCCAAAATTGGAGCTGTGCACCTAATTTTTGACTGTGGGTGCACTGGTGCACCTATATATTTTTGTAGCCTATAGGGTTAAGGTACTATTGTACACTAGTATACAGAATATTCTTGAAATGTAAGTATAAAAAACAGCATGATAACTTTTTGCTGTACTTCATTTAATGTATTATTTGTTTGAAATTTTAAAGTTAGCTATAGAATTACAGATTGAAGTTCTTAAGAGAGGCAGCAGCGTTAAACTTTGTAATTATGTTCTGAAGAACATTCAACTTTATTTTATGTGGTGCACCCAAAATTCTTTCTGTGCACCCAATTTTTTTAGTTGGGTGCACCAGTGCACCTATTCCCAAAGATGAATTTCGAGCCCTGTGGAATGTGCTTTATTCTAATAAGGGAAAAATTTGCATAATAATATTTCCCATGCGGTAAATGCTAGGGATGTCATTGGAGGTTTATGTAGCTTCGGGAAAGGTGAATATAACTAAATGCACGTTATGCTAATGAGGACTTCATTTGCATAGTTAATGCAGAAACTTCATTCTTTTCTGGTAAATGGTAGGGACTTCATATTTGACATATGATTCATAAATAGCTTTAAAGTGTTTATGACACCAAAATACAACATTTTCTTATTATCTGTAATAGGAATACGGTAGTATCATTCAATGAATAGAAACGTTTAAAACTAATACTCACCCTTCTGATGTTATTTAACATGGAACAATTAGAAACCATACTTACAGCTTTTGATTTTTCTCTGATCTTCCCACCAGGTAATTACATTAATCAGTTGTTTCTCCCACGATGACGTCACAATGAACACGGCAGCCGGTTCGGAACCTTATACCAAGGCTTGTGAAAAACATTATTTGATGAGCAAATAGTGTTTTATTATCGTGGTTACATTCAATTAAAAGACATTATAATATTTAGTTTGTTTGCTTCTCGTTCTTTCCGAGCCGCAGTGCAAAGTTCCAAACCGGCTGCCATGTTCATTGTGACGTCATCGGGAGAGATGTCACTGATTAATGTAATTACACGGTGGGAAGAATCAAAAGCTGGAGGTATGATGTTTTGATTGTTCGATGTTCAATAACATCCGAAGGGTGTATATTTTGCGAAAATATCTATGTTATCAAACAATACTATTATAGTTTACTTAATTTCAGGATTTAAAAAAATTTTGATGTCATTGGTGTCTTATAAACTTTAATAAATGACATTTTATTTTTCCTTTATTAGTGGGAGGGAAATATCCTGCTTTTTTACGAAAATGTTGCCTTTCTAGTTTTAACAATATCTATTCATGAAAATAACGTGTGTGGTTTGTTTCTCCTCTTGTATTGGAATTCAAGTCCCAATACCGCTAAAAAAGCACAACTTTAGCGAGGAATCACAACACACATAGCCTCAACTGTGAGTGCCAGTCGGAGGAAGACAAGTGAATACATTTGTAGAAACTGATAGAAAAATTCTGGACTAGTTTTGATCCGGATCGATGATCTATTTTTTTTAGTGGAAACAGGGTCTAGGTTTGACTGGTAGTAGGACCAGGATGATGTTGGTTTGTTGCCCATAGAATGCTTGTTTTGCTTCATGTTTTTCTTGAAAAAATCTGAGAACCAAGAACTGAAATTGGTGTTGCCTGAAGAAGGTGTGAACATGATAATTGTATTTTATAGCGTGTTGATGACCATGGCCGGATGTTTCTTGAATTCTTGGAAGTTGTTCCAGTGACCCAGTTTTCTGCCAGACTATGGTATTGAAGCAGATGGTTGGTTCTTGGACCTGTTTCAACTGTGTCTTGGTTGGACTGGGCTATTTCTTTGCATGAGAAAATGAATGGCCTTATATGGAAGTGTCTGTTTGTCCAAACTATTAATAGTGAGGCCAGGTTTGGGAAGCCCTTTTGCTGGTGGAGCATACATGTAGCTCCTGTTCTCAGGAGGGGAGGCTTTCTCTGGCTTTGCCATTGTTTCCTAAAAGGTACCTACCCTTCAATATCAAACGTGTTTTCTTTATTTTATGCTTAATGTAAAACTTCAGGATACGTACCTTAATACTACAATTATATAGTTAGAGAAGGTTGAATTATCTGCCCTAGTTCCTGAAATGCCAATCTATATTCTATTGGGGTCTGTATCCATGCATTATGTAGTTGATGTAGGATTTTAATGGGTTGAATTTTATGCCTGTATGCTCTGATTATCTTCTCTCTCTGGAAAATACAAAGAAGTGATTATCCATATTACATTTCAAGTTGTTATGTGTATAAAGAATGTTGAATTGTAGGTTGCTGTGGCAGTGTTATTATTGATATATATATTTATAGGGTTGGATGATTTTAAGGAAAATCTTTCCTCTCATGAACCTTATATGTATATCTTTTATTGACATCTCACTATGATTAAGGTGTGTTTTATGATGCTTAGGCCACACCAATTTAATTTGTTGCTTCTCGGATTTTTTCAGAAAAAAATTGGAGCAACAGGGTGAAAAAAAATAAAAAAATTAAATTCTTGCAAAAAAGTAAGATAAAGGCTTACTTACCACAAAGAATAACATGATTATGAAGTTTTCATCTTTTCACATCACATTTTAATTCTTTAATCTAGTATTACAATTCAGATGTTCAGTGATGACTTTAAGAATTATGATTTTTCTCCCATTTCTTTAGTAAACAAAAGAAAATCAAAATACTAAGTGTTTGTGAAATGCTTATTGTGATTTTCATTGTGGTAAAATTTTTCTTTTTTAAAAATATCAGTCAATAGTGTCCATCTTAAGTTACCACAGGTTTTTTTTCAATAATAGTTGTAATATTTTGTAATTGTTGTGAAACGATTTTAAATTGTTAGATTCTATGTACATTAAAAAAATATTTAAAAAGGGAAATAAGGGAGTGACATATTTTACAAATTGTTGACAATTTGCCAAACAAAGTAGCCATCAAATGAGTTAATCTTTAGAAATGAATTTCAAATATTAATTGGTTTACTTCAAATTCCAAACAATTTACAAATATTTCTCTGAAATTCAAAAGAGTAGAATTGCCCCCATATTGCCCATAGCAATAATTCTATCAAGGCCAACATTACTAATCCAGGCGAAATCAGTCCGACATTTGGCACACTTCCAAGGCAGGATCTCAATCACAAAAAGTTCGGCAACAGGGAAAAGGGGGCTGTTTTTGGCTTATAAAAATACACTTTGGCTTTTCCCTACCTTATATTGTAAACTGAAGGGCAGTGTTACACCATAAGGAGCTATATTACTGCCCAAATTAGGAAAAGTCAGGAGGAAAACAACAGAGAAATGCGACTTCGATCGCAACACTCCAACACAGGCAGGAGAGTCTATTCTGTACGTAGGGGGGAGGTTTCTTGGAAATGCCTAAAAACAATGTCAAGACAGTATGACATTTTACAGTAATAACATAACATGTATATACCACAATACTTAGATATTGCACTTCAAATCGTAACTGCTATCAACATACGTTTATATAGAGATAGATAATACTATTTTAGAAATGTTCCCTTACTTTAAAATCAACTCTTCTGGAACAGCCAGCTGCTATTACTAGTGATGGAAAGTTCTGATTGTTCGGAACAAAACCCACCACATAGGATTTGATCAAACTGTCCTCCTTTTAGAACAATAAACAGCTTGTGTTTTACCCTGTTGGCTGATTGTCTAACAACTAAGAGAGGACCATTGGGAATACTGGAGGTTTGTTTGCCCTCGTCTGTCAGCATGTGGGCCCGTATTTGCTGTGGGGAGGGGTGCAGTTACAGACTGTCCCTTTTCTCTCATTACAGGTTTGCGGTAGCAAAACCCTGCATTGCTTTCATAGGATGTTGGTCATATGGTCTATGGGCGCCGCCATTTTGTATCCCATGTGAGTGGTGTATGATGGGACGTGGTGGTTTTGTATGTGGTTTTGATGTGTTAATCTTGTATTTGGGTTATTTCCGCTAGATTTCTAGGTTTGATTGATATGTAAACCAAAATACTAGGTCCTGATAATGTTTTTTTCCAAGAGTGTTGAGCTTGGGCGTAACGTAATACACCAATACAATGTAAATTTGAAGCGAAAATTTGTGAATGGGAGCTGTGACCCCATTTTTTTTCTTCAAAAATCGGAAAAATCGTAGCGGCGATTCCGAGAAGCAACAAATTAAATTGGTGTGGCTTTAAGCCCATATTTTGCTCCTCTTGTAAATTGTTATTACAAATACAGTCAAACCTGCCCAAGGCGACCACCTGGGGGACCGAGCAAAAACGGTCGCAATGGACAGGTGGTCGCCATGAAGAGGATTCCACTCACCACACGCTTGAAAATGAGGCGGTCGCCATGGGCAGGGATCGGGCTCTGTACAGTCCCAATTCGTGGAAGTCGCGGTTGCCTTCGGCAGGCAGCTTAATGCTTGTTCCTATGGGGAAACATTTCGGGACTGAGAAAAAGCGGTCGCCATGGCCAGGTGGTCACATTGAAGAGGTGGTCGCCTAGCTAGGCAGGTTTGACTGTAATTACAAAAGTGTACCAATCAATTCTTCTTTCTAAAACTTCAACTTTATAATCGCTGGTTGTCCTCCCTTTTCTATTGGTATAACAGATTGGACCATGGCTGGTTCTTAGAGGTAGCAGAACACAGTATTTCACCTATGGGGATTTACATGGTTCAGGACCGCAAAGTGAGAAGGTTCAATGCCTCATATTTTATGGCAGGGTGCACAATGAAGTTACAAAAATCGAATATGTTTGACTGTAGGGTATAATCTACAAAATATGTGAAAATGTGAAGTTTGCCTGCTCATCATCTTTTGAAAGCCACTTTTATTTGACCCTCGGCGGAGGTCATCATACTGCAGCCAACGCAAAGCAGTTGGCGGTCATCATATCTAAGCGCAAATTGACGCCAGCCAAAACATTTACATCGTACTGCTCATACAGTCTCAAAACTGACTTGTTCCTACAATTCACCACAGTGCCCACCTTGCTGACGTGCACTGAAGAATGTCTATGGCTTTATCAAGTTCTGTGATGCACTTCTTTATACCCGAACTACTATTGACCAAGATGGCCGTGGAGAAATACTGTATTATGCTACCTTAATGGGGTGGGGGGCGATATGAAGCAAACAATAGTCTGCCACCTGACAAAAACCATGTGCAGTCCCAGCAGTCCAACATCCTTCCTTATTTGCAGCCCCAGCAGCCTTGCATCCCTCCTGATTTGTTGCTCAAACAGCCTAGTGTCCCTCCTCATCTGTTGTCCAAGCAGCCTAGCATCCCCCTGATATGCACCTCCAACAGCCTAGCATCCCCCTGATATACACCTCCAACAGCCTAGCATTCCCCCTGATATGCACCTCAAACAGCCTAGCATCCCTTCTCATATGCAACTCCAATGACCTAGCATCCCCCCTGATATGCACCTCCAACAGCCTAGCACCCCTCCTCATATGCACTTCCAACAGCCTAGCATGTCTTCTCATATGCAACTCCAATGGCCTAGCATCCCCCTGATATGTGCCTCCAATAGCCTAGCACCCCCCCTGATCCAACAGCCAGAAATGTTACTATCCCAGCATGCCTCAATACACATCCAGCTATACACATCCACAGATGGCTGACTGTGGGCAAGAAGCATATAGAGTGAACTCTACTAGGCCTCATATTATTCCTGGTACTGATTGACGATGCTGCTTCTGATGCCTCTAGTCCGGTATGGAAATACGTGGATGATATGAACATGCTCCAATCAAGACTGCTCAAACAACCTTCAATCCTACAGTCTGATCTGGATCAGTTATGCCAATGGACGTTAAACAACCATATGCTACTAAACGACTCTAAATGCCTTGCTATGCACATCACATTCTGTCGGAACTATCCCCCTCTGCCACCACTGCGAGTCAACAATGCACCGCTAGCTGTCGCCCCCAGCCTTAAGATCCTTGGACTCCACATCCAGAACAACCTTCATTGGGACGTCCAAGTCAAGCAGATGGTGGGAAAGGCGGCAAAGAAACTCTACCTCCTCAAAAGACTCAAAAGGTTCATGTTATTGCGTAATGACCTGATCATGATCTACACATGCTATATAAGACCGATCCTAGAATACGCTGCACCTGCCTGGACATCTGGCCTCACCAAACTGCAAACTGAGAAACTCGAACAGATCCAAAAACGTGCCTGCCGGATTATTCTGGGCAACGACAACACTGGCTATTCCCACGCCCTGCAACAGCTAGGACTCAAAACACTG